>NW_020664377.1:3448531-3558411 GCF_002925995.2 Terrapene triunguis
GGGAAGAAAGTCCCAGCTTGCAGCTTCCTGAACAGGCCAGTGTTCCGGAAGATGCGTGCATCATACACCTTTCCAGACCAGCCTGTGTTAATGTCTGTGAAACACCCACGGTGATCCACAAGTGCCTGGAGAACCATAGAGAAATATCCCTTCCGATTAACGTACTCGGTGGCTGGTGGTCTGGTGCCGGAATTGGAATATGCATGCCAGCTATCACACCTCTGTAGTTAGGGAAGCCCATTTGTGCAAAGCCATCCACAATGTCATGCACATTGCCTAGAGTCACAGTCTTTCAGAGCAGAATGCAATTAACGGCCCTGCACACTTCCATCAACACGAGTCCACTGGTCGACTTTCCCACTCTGAACTGGTTAGCGACCGATCGGTAGCAGTCTGGAGTAGCCAGTTTCCACAGTGCAATCGCCCATGCACTTCTCCAACGGCAGGGCAGCTCTTATTCTCGTGTCCTTGCACTGCAGGGCTGGGGCAAGCTCATCACACAGTCCCATGGCTTTCCTCATCCAAAAGTTCTGCAGCCACTGCTTGTCATCCCAGACGTGCATCACGATGTGATCCCACCACTCGGTGCTTGTTTCCTGAGCCCAAAAGCGACGTTCACTGTGGTCAGCACCTCCGTGAATGCCACAAGCAAGCTCGTGTTGTAGCTACTACGCGAGGCGAGATCAGTGTTGAACTTCTCTTGCCCCTGTAGTTTAAGGAATAACTCCACTGCCACTCGTGACGTGTTAGTCAGAGCAAGCAGCATATCGGTCCACAGCTCGGGATCCATTTCTGCAGACCGAAGAGGCAGAGCGCGCAGTACACAAATCGTTGAAAGATGGCGCCAAATGCAGACAGAAGCACAGAGATTTCTGGGGTGCGAAGCAGTGCATCGTGGGGCATTGGGACAGGACCCAGGATGGCCCACGAGCCCCTCCACCTTCCCACAACTCTTAGCGGTAGAAGAGGAAGAGATGCTCTGTGGGCTAGCTGCCCAGAATGCACTGCTCTGAATGCTGCTGCAAGTGTCACAAGTGTGAACACGCTATTGTGCAGGCAGCTGACAGTATGAACACACAACAGTGCTTTCCCTTCAGTGCTCTCTGAGCGGCGCTGTAACTGCCGGCGCTGTAACTCTGCCAGTGTAGACATACCCTAAGATAAACCGAGTTAAAGCCACTTTAATTCTAAATAAGAGTGTCCACACAGGGTTCCAAGGTGAATTAAGCTAAATCAAATTAAGAGCACTTTAATTCTGAATAGGATCTTCCATAAAGGGGTTTAATGTGGTTTAACTAATCCACTTTGAAAGTTAATTCAGATTAGTTTTCCTGAATGCCTCCATGTAGCCAAGCCCTTAATGTTAATCCAGTTAGGGCTTGTCTAGGTTTACAGTTAGTGCAGGACAGACTGGGGTATAAATTTACACCGCACAATGACTATCCATGTGGAACCGGCTGCATCACACTAAAAGTTGCCTAGTGCACTTTGATCTACCCTGCTTTGAAATGGGAGTAGATCAAAGCACACTAGGGTACTGTTAGTGTGGGGCAGCAACATCCACATGGGCAGTTGGTATGCAGCACACTAGTGTAAGGTAGATTTAAACCCCAGTCTGCCACACATGAACTGTTCCTCTTGATAAGCCCTTAGTGTTAATTAAGGATTCTTCTTGGGACAAGTCCCATACTCCATGTTCAATAGAACACAGAACACACTCTCATTGTCCCCAAATACACAACAATTAATAATAAACTAAAGGAATTAGAGATCCCTGCTCCTCTTGTGCCATCTTTTCCTTCCTATGGTTATAGTCAATGGGGAAAGAGCTGCACTTTTTAATATCATACAAGAGTTTAGATGAGGCACATTTTCCAAATGCCCAGAGCAATAATTTTATTAAAGAGACAATAAACCAGGCAAACGTCCTGAAGTTATTAAAACAAAAATATCTGTGGATTGACTATAAGGAAGAGGACTAGAGAAAATATAGATTGCAAGTGTACCCACTAGAGACATGAGACTTCCTACAGGTAAGAGTCTAACTCCTTTTCTCACAATAAGTAATGCCTTACTTCTTGAATAACTCACCTGCGTTCAGTGAGAATGGTCAATAAGTTAGGTACTAGTGAACGTGAGCAAGGATGCCCGGATTTGGCCCATACTGAAATTAGATTGATCAGAAGAATGGCTTCTACACTGGTGGGCACACAAAGAGCCTGCTTCTCCGTTCGAACGAGTGTATGTCAGAAGTAACTGGATTAAATTCAGTGGAGTTATATGGTGTAAAACCAGTATGAGTGAGACCAGAATCCAGACCCAATGAGCCACCAAAAAAAAACTGCAGCTGCTGGTCTTCTGTAGCCACAGGAGACGGTGAGAAACTAAAATAACAACATATTTGAAAAATAATTTGAGGCCTTCCTTTATCTGTAATAACATACCAACATCTTCCGTCACAAAAAAAAAATCACAAAACAGGTTTTCTACTTTTACAAATTGTCAACAGAGCACACAAAACATTTACTGGTTTATTGAAATAAAATACTATCGTATCAGTCACTGCGTGCTCAGGCCTGCCCTCCTGCACCCCACTATATGTACATTATGCTGCAGCCATCTTGCTACGGCAACTGTGAAATTCAAACTTATAGCCCGCAAGCTTTCCTATATTTGAAACCTCAGTGCCAAACAGTGATGCTCCTGACAAGATAGTATTATGCACAAAGCCAACTCCAAGTGACCCAAATCTGGCAAGTGGTTTTGGTCATGGCAAGTCATTTTGCTCATGCAGCATTTATAACTCACAAAAGTGTAGTTATTCTTTTTGCAAAAGCTGCTTAATTGTCACATGTTATAGCCGTGCAACATATCTGGCAGATAGCAATACAGTATATACATGTAAATGTGTTATGCACATAGATTCATTAACATTATTGGCGTATGTAAACATCCCTCTTTCCATAGCATTTAGAGCACTGTGTGTATTTGGATCTAAGTATTTTACAAATGAGCATCAACATTAACCTCTTGCTCCCTAAACCAAAAGGGTTTGAGTTGCCTGCAGCTGCATTGCTTCCAGATCAGAGAATCTGAGCCTCATGTTGCTCAACAGTAACACCTGCTGGTCATTGAAGTGAAACATTAATAGAGCTCAGAGGGAGTGACAGTTGTGAGGCTGCAGGGAGATGCCTCAAAAAAAGAGACTCAACCAGCTAATAAATACAGTATTATATATATTACGTCTCATTTTTAATGTTACCAAATTGCTTCTAAATAAAACAGCGACCTGAGGCTAATTGTTCTTAAGAATCTTACTACCCCTGCAAAATTACAATACTGAAAACCTCATATTGCTTTCATATGAAAGGAATGGATGCTTTTATGTTTTCAGATGCTTTTTCTATTTGAAAGTAGAGTGCAGTCAAAAGAGCCTAGTCCTGATGGAAAATTAGAAAATCATAAAATCCATGTAGCGCTCGTGGTTACAGTTAAAAGCAAACTGATCTATCTATAGGCTAGCACTTTAACTCTTCCTAGAAGAAGAATATTTGTAAACAGGGGCATCATTTCAGAAAAATTCTGGTGGGAGGCAAAGTTGTGTCAGCATATAGAACATTCTATGTGATTATGTTATACCCTGCAAAGCTGGGGCTGGAGGGAAATGGAAGACATAAGGAAGCAAATAGATCTATGAAAGTTGAGGGGGCAACTGCCCCTGAATCCCGTAGCAAATGATGTTCCGGTTAGTAAATTACTCAGGGAGTTTTATTTTTTTTTTTTAAGTTTTGTTTTTTTAAATGAGCCATGTTGTTATTGGTTAATTTTGGTCAGCTGGCTAAAGGAAGGATTGATTTTTGTCACAGGTAAAAGATTTACAGTGTTTCTTTGATAGCCCGTTTAGATTCCTCACAATGTTCCAGAATGGTCTGTTTGTCAACCCTGGTATTTCTGGACAATGTATTTCTCTGTGAAGCCCCAACAGGAATGCTTATTCCCACCAAAAAGACCCTTGAACTCAGGAGTACCATCTTCTGATCCATGTAAAGCATCTTTCTCCTAGCACGAATCACTGAAGGGCCCAGATCTGTACAACACCCTGCCTGGCTAAGTCAGTTGGAAGCTGTTGATTACCTGTCCAGCATTTCTTTGAGCCACATGTAAAGATTTTGACCCATTACGCACAGAATACCAGGGATAGACTCATTATTCACATTTCCGACCACCCCTTTTTGCACTTGCACAGTATAAGAAGCTGATCTGCAGCTAGTTTAAAACACTCTGTGCAGCAGATTTGTAAGGGCGCCTGTTTCAGTATCTGTAGCAGTGTAATCTCTCTAGGAAAGTTGTCAATCACTTGTGCTGCATTCATGTTTTTGTTTCAACCTTTGTGTTTCAAACATCTATCGAGTCAAAGAAGGTAAGAAAAACACCCTTATAAATACTGAAGCGCCATATGCTTGCGGTGATCTGTTTCAGTCTCCTGCCAGTACTCTGAACTTTTTTAACAGTTTGGATTTTCTGAAAAATACCTATGCACAGAGCTGGAGGGCAAATGCCCTGCTACGCAGAGCTCTCTATTCTTTAGGGCCTAATCCCATTCCTGTCAAACTCCATTGCAAACCTTCCATTGACTTTAGTAGCATAGGAAAACGGCACTGAAATACACCTCACCATCCAGAAAAGGACACACCAGCATTCTAAATAGCTCTTCTTCCCAAATCAGATGCTAAAAAGCAGAAGCAGCACTGAAGAAAGACACACAGAAGAGCAGGAGACTGGAATATTCCACTGCTGCAGTAACTTTTAGTTTGTATTCTTCTTGCCTGTTCACAAAAACACATTTAACTGCAAATTATACATCTTGGTCTGTGTGTCAGTGCAAATCTGCTAGAGTTGCCCTGTCGCACACCTGTTTCTGAGATTATAAAATGTTTTAATTTGTTATTTGATGGACAGTAAAAAGCGCTCATTTAGGACCTGATCTGAAGCCCATCAAAGACTACGGACTCCCCTTAATGTCAATGAACTTCATATCAGGCCCCTTTATTGTACTTAGCATTGTACAAACAGCTGATAAAAGCACTTGATTATGCCAAGCGGAGACAGCCAGGCTCAGGGTCTCTTATCTGTAAAAGTTCTCCATGCTCACAAGCCAAGGGAAAGCATAATTAATGTCCCTGTGGACATCTTCAGGAAAACAGTGAGCTCTTAAGTTAATTGTTATTATTTATATAGGGACTGACCCAGCAAAAGCACTTAAACATGCATGTGACTTTAAGCACACGAGTGGTCCCACTGAAGTGGGGCCATAGTACTCAACGTATGCTAGATTATGGTCTTTTTATTCTGGCACATCACAACTTCTTCCTAATGGGGTCTCCGATATACAACATTGGCTTATAACGTACTTCTTACACATAAACAATCCCGACGAAGCTCTTCATTATAGTTCTTTTCCATGCTCCAAGTTTGTGTCTTTCTCTGTCTGGGCTCCATTAGTAAATCATTTAAATGCAATTAACCCAATTCATATTGAACTATAGCACTGCTGATGCGGTAGTATATGGTTTTAAAAAGTAAACCAATTGGGTAGCATGACACTGTGTACTACACCATGGGAGATGTGGATACAGAAGAGATTGTTGGGGGTCTGATTTTGTGGCCCACACATTAGGAACATGATGAAGAGAAAGGAAGAAAGAGGAGGATGAGACAGGAAAGCGGGGAGAGGTGATGGTGGCCTTTGGTTGTAGAAGCATCACCTGTTGGGCAAACCACAGAATGTTCTTGGAGGAAGCTGCCCATCCTGCAAGTGTGGTGGATCCTTCTTCAGGAAGGGTCAACCTCAGTGGAAAAAGAAAAACCACACAGACACACACATTCAGATGCTGAGGAGAGGACACTATTGCAAAGAACCCGCTCCTCAGCATTATCTAGACAATTATCCCTTTCTGTTCTCAAGGAACAACATTATTATAGAGGTACTTAGAGTGTAGTCAAACCTTCAGAACATATCAGATATGTATCAAGTACAATCTCATGCTAAGGAAACAAAGTCATTTAATTTTCATATTTTCTCGCACAATGAGTCAAATCCTGTGGTCCTTTGTTTTCAAAGATGGTTGCTCTACATGAGGCACTTGAATCCATATTGTTGCACATAACTGATGATTTATGTACTTTGTTTAGTTGCCTAAAATGGATATATAGGTGTCAAAATATGGATTTAGGTGCTAAAGTTTAGGCACTCGTTTAGTGACAGCTACAGTCTGGCTGTAATGATAACCCCCAGGGATGTTAGAGGAGGAAAAATGAACTGCATGACCTTTTTCTTTCTAAACATCATTCAGCCAGTGAGTTGTCATGAAGTCCACTACTAATAATCATTTCAACTGTCTAGGGCTGGATAATTCCCATGCTACATGAAAACTGGGCCTTCGGTCCTTATCTTCTGAAGTCAATACGAGTTTTACCTGAGGAAGGGCTAAGCAAAAACCAAGTAAGAACTTAAAGATTTGGCTCAGAGTTTGTTATTTACCAATGCAACTTGTTTGCAAATAGGGTTGGCACCTTCATGTCCCAACTCTATTATATTTATTTGACCCTATAATTAAGTAAAACAAGTTGAATTGACATCACAATTATTTGCCTGGCAACACATTTTGAGGTTACAAGGAGATGACTTCACTATAGGATCAAGAGAAGGGAAAGGAATCTTGGGTGTGAGAGAAAGCTTTTGTTAAAACACAAATATCTTCTATGAGACCTATTGTCACAATAATAGCTCTTGCACTGTGATGGAAAAGGGACACAGGAATAAATATATCCCAAGTTTTTCTCTCACTATAAATATTCTCTTTTTTCTAAGTTGGCTCTGGTGTGAAAGTCTTTCTTTAAATCCCCCCTCTCTTCTTACCAAAGAGAGAGAGAGCAACAGCACAACCAATGAGTTTTTCAGTTTGGTATTATTCCTCAATCCAGTCTTGTCTAGCTTGAGACATTGGCTACTGTACAGTAAAAGCTTCAAGCAGCAGATCCTCAGCCTGTGTAAATTGTCAGAGCTCTAGTAACTTCAGTGGAGCTAAGGATCTGCCCCTTGATGTCATGTGATGGGGGAAAAGGGAGAGACACTGAATACCAGCAGTTGCCCTTAAAATGTTTCCAATACCTTTGATAACTAAATAACATGACTTCAGCTCATGCAGAATTCTCTGTCCTAAGTACAGGGATACTTTGTATATTTTGAGGTAATAGTATGTAGTTATCAAAGATAAAACTGAAAATGTATTAGGGCAACCACTATAATTTTAGATTATTAATTGTTCAGATAATCAGGGGAATTTTCTATATAATTAATATGGAGACACAATCCTGTTTTGGATAATTAAGAGTTTTAGATAATGAAGCTTGGACAGACAGAAAGGCACACAAAAATGTTCCTTTGGGTGGAGGTGGGGGTCTTGTACAAACTAGTTAAGTGATAATGCTCAGTACACACTCCTATCTGTCATGTTCAAACCATTCATCGGATATGAAAAGAATCACCATCAGAATGAAATAATGAATCACGTCCCAATTGTGGTCCTTCAGTCATGGTCCTGGCATTTGACTATGAGCTACATAGCTCATAACAATTTGATTCACTCTTCATCCACAGCTCTAAGAGTTCTTATTTAAAACTGGCCATTAATGACAAGATACTCTCCAGCAGACAGGGGCTACCCTTTTCAGCCTATAACACCTATCTATCACTAATGTCTATAAGTGTCTGTGTACATTTGGCCCCAATCATTTTCTACTTTTACTGAATTATATCCTGCTCCAGAATTCAGCTGAGTATATGCCTGCCACTTGTCACTACTTCCTATAGTACTCCTGGGGAAGTAATGGTCAAGGACATTGGCTCTGCCTGGTCGACCACGGTAATGCATATGTAAGCCATGGAAATGCTCACTTCCCAATTTCAGGCCACTTAATCTGTTTCTTTATATTAGAGAAAGACATTGGGGACTCCTTGAGCATGCTTAATGGAATCCCTGTGATGTAACTGTCAAAAGCCTGGTTGCTATATATGGCAATTGTTCAAGACAGATTAGATGGCATACAACAGATGGGCTGCATTCTGGATTTGTCTACCCACTCCCAACCCCAACCTCTGCCTCTCCTATTCATCATTGTGCAATGACGTTCAGATTACTGCTGGAGTAACTATTGGACTTTAGCCATATTCCAGGTGGGTGTCAGTGTGGATTTGAAGCTGGACTGAATCTGGCATTAGGAGCCATGGAAGAAGCTTCCATGAGCTCTCTACTTCTTTGGCTTTGACTATCTCACATGGAACACCTGTTTAGGTTGATCTGGGTGCTGGGAAGAGATAGACTATCCTATTCAGTATATCGCCATTAAAAGGAGCCAAGATCCAAATAAATTTACATAGTTTCCATGTTGTGGAAGGCTATGGGTATTTATTGTTCAACTGACCCTCCCAAAAGCTAAATGTTTATGAGTAGAGCCAGCTTTAACTGCATATAAAGTAATCTGCCACTTAGGGGCACCGTTTTTTAAAACTTTGCAGAGACAACGGTCTTCTGATAGTGGGGGGGGGGGGTTACAGTGAGGGCAGTGGCTTCAGCATATGTTACTGAGCATGCTCAGTCCATGTAAGCATGCTCAGTACAAGCCAAGCAGCAAATTGGGGGGCCATGTGACCCCATCCCTCCCTGCCCCCCACATCACCTCTGTTTGCATGCCAGGCAACCTCTGTAACTCATGGGCTAGGCCTATTTCCTTGTACAACAGTGGTCCTAGAGGGGAAGGCAACTGGTGGTCGGATCCTCCCTTGCAGAGAAGCAGCACGATCCAGTAATTAGTACACGACTGGGATTCAGGCTCTGCCATGGCCTTGTTGTAGGCAGATCAGTTAACTCCCCTGTGCCTCAGATTCTTTATCTTTAAAACAGGGATATGATACTTACTCACTTTGGATGAAGTACGTTGAGATCTATGGATAAAAAGTATTCCTACATATTGTTATTATTCTGGCAGCTCTGGGATCTGTTCATCCTGAGGCCAGCCCAGTTTAAGAAGAGATTCTGTTTAAGATGCTCCATTTTTAAATTGTAAACCAGGGCTTAGTTTCTAGTTTTTAATTAGTGCACTTTGTGACAGCTACAGTCTGGCTATAATGATCACCCCCGGGATATGAGAGGAGAAAGAATGAACTGCATGACCTTTTTCTTTCTAAATGTCACTCAGCCACCAAGTTGTGATGCAATCCACTACAAATAATCATTTGAACCATTTAGAGCAGGACAATTCCCATGCCTCGTTTGCTATCCAGTTCACTTTTCATTTATTTATTTATTTGTAATTTCAGCTAAACCGCAGTTAAAATTGTCCAGAACTTGTCTGCCAGATCAAGTAACATATATCCCTTACCATCAACGCAGTTCATTTTGAAGGGCAATATAACTAAGAGATCGAGAATAGAATGACACAATAAGCAGTCATATGCAGGAATGGAGCCATCCTGTTTCCAAATGTCGACTCTAGTAGAATATAGTATCTCCAGCAGATGGACCCCCGTTGTTCTCTCTCTGTGTCTTTATTGTTCACTGGCAAAAATAATAAAACTCCCATTAGTCCTTATTCAGAGCAGAAGAAAGGCTGAGCCTGAAAATATACCCCCCAAAGTATCCTTTCAGGGGGAAAAAAGGGTTCATGTCTCCAGGGTTTTGTCTTCAGCACAGACCAGCAGATGGATATCTTTGTTTTCACAATCAGCACAATCCAGGGCCTCAGTGTCTTTCATTTTCTACCTCTCAAATCCAACCCAGCTTGATGAGCCCTGGTAGTAGGAGTACTTTAATAGTGTGCTGGTGAGTTCTCAGTGGCTGGGGTTGCTTTCTGGGAGCAGTGTCCCCCCTCTCCTCATTGCAACTAGTGTCCCCCTAGGAGTTGCACTCTTCACAATGGCAGGACAGGATGTAGCGGTAGGTAGCAGTGAGCCTCATGCCACCTGAGCAGCGCAACCTCATTGCTTTCAGCTTGGAGGTCTGGGGCCGGCAACAGTGGCAGGTAGAACGGAATGGTTGTTTTAGGACTGTGCTGAAGGAGACCATCGGCTCAGAGCGTGATGTCTGACTGCAGCGTCCCTCGCAGCGAGCCAGCAGCACCATCTGCAAGATAGAACAGAGAAGGGTTAGGAAACATACACACACCCCATCTGTGTAAGTGGGTGGCCAAGGAATACAGACATGGAGTTCATTCAAATGTACACCTCTACCTCGATATAACGCTGTCCTCGGGAGCCAAAAAATCTTACCGCGTTATAGGTGAAACCGCGTTATATCGAACTTGCTTTGATCCACCGGAGTGCGCAACCCCACCCCCCGGAGCACTGCTTTTCCGCGTTATATCCGAATTCGTGTTATATCGGGTCGCGTTATATCGGGGTAGAGGTGTAATTGAATTTAAGTGTCTCAGGATTAACTGGGAAACACATGGTAGAGGCTCTTGACTATCTAGTATGATGCATAACAGTAATAATGGACTGTGTCCAGTCCAGATTGTTCAATGTTAAGTTGTATTTTATGTACAGTAGTTTAGAAGAGAGCACCATCAGCATCCTTGAGTTCTGGACATCATCATCCATTGCTTGCATTTCAAATACAGTTGTATGTGCAATTACTGCAACTGTGCCTTGGCCTGAGCTCTCTGAAAATCAAGACCTGAAATCATAACTGACCAATCAGGTTGAGACTCTTAGTTGGCTAATATTTAGCATTTCTAGTTAATAAAACAGGTGGTCACCAGAGCTGGCTTTTATGGTCTGTGAATCCCAGAAGTGCATCCCTTAGAAATATAAAGGAGAATCTCAACTTTCTTATTTTTTAAAGTAAGTTTCTAGACCTTTTCTTTGCAAAGATCACCTTAAAGAGGTAAATCAATATAATGTAATGAAGATATAATGTAATGAAAATATAAACTAATATAAACTCTTTGCTGGATTTGAAAGCTTATCACTGACTTTTCCTAACAATATTAAAGGCCCACTGGTCTGTCTCTTCTTCCACTGAATGAACTGTGAATAGACGAAGACATATTACAGACCTTGAAAGAACTAAAGAGCTTCCATGGTGATTACCCATTTATTTCCCTTCCAAACAATCTGCTGTCCAGCTGTGAAGAAGAGTAGAAACTGTGTTAGGCCCTGTCTAAAGGACAAAAAAAAAAGGCTGCTTTTTAAAACCATGTTAGCTACAGGGCCGGCTCCAGGCACCAGGCACCCAAGCTGGTGCTTGGGGCGGCACCTGGAGGGGGGCGGCGCGGCGCTCTGGCTGCCGGGGGGAGAGCCGAGCCCCAGACGGGGCTCGCCGCCCTCTCGCCGCCCTGCCCCCGGCACTCTGGCCGCCAGGGGGAGAGCCGAGCCCCCGCCGGGGCTCACCGCCCTCCTCCCAGGGCTCCGGCCGCCCTCCCCTCCGGCGCCCTCCGGCCGGCTGGAGGCTTTTTTGCCTGGGGCGGCAAAAAAGCCAGAGCCGGCCCTGGTTAGCTAACTCGAGTTAAGGGTTATTTCAAACCACAGTAGTTAACAGTTTATGTAGACACAGTCAGTATTTAACAACTTTAAAGCTACACCATGGCCAACCTGCATGATTTTACAGCTGGTAATTGCTCTGCCTACATGAGGTGTTTCAAACTAGATCAGCAAAGTTTAGATAGCCAGGACAGAGTCATAGATTCCAAGGCCAGAAGGGACCACTGTGATCATCTAGTCTGATCGCCTGCTTAGCACCAGCCATTGAACGTCCCCAAAATTCCTAACTGTGTCTAGCTCCAACTTCCAGCCACTAGACTGTGTTATACCTTTCTCTGCTAGACTGAAGAGCCTTCTGGTATCAGATGTCTGTTTCCCACGTAGGTATTTATAGATTGCGATAAAATCACTCCCTAACATTCTCTTTGATACTAAATAGATTGAGCTCCCTGAGGCATGTTTTCCAATTCCTTATTCATTCTTGTTGCTCTTTTTCTGAACCTTCTCCAATTAACATTTTAAGTTTATTTTTTCCCCCAGTATCCCGAGAATGCCTAATTGTGCCACTATGTCTTTTATCTGATTGCAAGAATTCTTTTTCAAAGATTAATAGAAAAGCATTTCAACTGAAATGTTACATGATCCATCATGGGATACATTACCATGCAGTGAAGAATACCTGTAAATGATGGTGTTCTTAGCACTGGAATGTTTATACATTTTTGGCTCCACTGTCCTAAAAAAAAAAAAATCTTTAATCTCACCACTCTCTGCCTAGACCTGCAGGTGTCGCCAGAAGCAGCAGAAAACAATGGAACTGGGGAACGGAACTGGGGACAGGAAAATATTACACAACGTAACTGCAAAGCAGATTTTTTTATGTGCCAGCAAGAAATCTATTCAGAGCTGACACTAATACTAGTCTTCCACAAAAGAAGACTCTTTTTTTGCAATAAAACTGCATCGTAATTGTTTAGTTAGTCTAATAAATTTAACATAGTGATTTTAAAACAAAGTATCACATTCTTTGAAGATCATATAATTGCAAAATTTTGCTCCAGTATCAATGGAAAGATAGGCTTTCTAGTGCATGGTAATTTTTAAAACTATGTTTTTTCCTTACAGCCCCTATTTATAGGTTACAGTCTAAATTTTAAGAGTGGCACTGCATCATGGGAATCATAAACTTTGTAGGGAAAAAAAGTAGTCAGAATTCACATTTAGATGCCCTTTTAAACTCTTGACCTAACCCGTAACTTAACATCCTCCTCATAAATCCCAAACATCACCAGTATATTTTGGTAGGTGTGCAAATGAGCTGGAAATAGCAGGTACTTTAAAAGCTTTGCTTTGCCATTTAATCAACTGCAGCAGCTGTTTATTGCATTGTATACAATAGTGAAATAGAGATTATTACTCCATTAAATAATTAGTAATGCTATGATGGCATAGCGCACTAATAGAGTAAGTGTATATATAGTAGAAATGTATGGGTATTTTATAACTCAATATCCACGTGTGAGTTCTCCTCCTCCCCTACAAAACCAGGTACATGTCAGATTGTCATGCTATTCTGGAAGTACTAGGGTGACCATATTTCCCTATGCTGAACACAGGACACCAGGTAAAATTACTCATATTCAAGTGAGTTCAATGGCAATCAATCAGAGCTATGCAGTACAAACATTCAAATTAACATCAAGTTGACTGAGCCTGTTAAAAAGAAATACTGCATAGTTGGATTCTTTTTATTTACCTTCTTATCTTCAAGGTTTTAGGGTTCACATGGGGAGGGGTCACACACACACACCTACCCCTCCCCCCACATTCACACACACGGGGAGTGGAGACACACACACAGTCCCATACACCTCTCTCACCCGAGGGGCGGGGGGCGGGGGCGGTGATCGACCAACCCGACCCTCCCTGCCTGGCACTCTCCGCCGTCCATGCCTGGCTGGGCCCCCTGGACGGACCTGCCTCTCCTGGTACCTGGTGCTGTGTCTTCCTGAGGCAACACATGGTGGGCACGCAGGGTCATATGCCCCCCCCCCACCCCAGATTTCTGCCAGGGTTCATACCAGAACGTGGCCAGCAGCAGTCTTTCAGCACTGTGCAGGGGGGAAGGGATGGGAGCTGCTTCCAGCTGCAGGGGGGAAGGGATGACCTAACTTGTATCTTTGCAGAGTTCATCTCTTCCCTCCACCCCCACCCTCTGTGTGTCTGGAAGCAGTTTGTCCCTTCCTGCCCTCACGGTGTCGAAAGGCAGCTAACACCTCCAGGCTGCTGCTGGCCACCAACATAACCCAGACGCTTCCAGCTACAGGGTGGGCAGGAAGGGGTTAAGCCTTAAGGATGCATTGTGCACCAGGGCCCAGGGAACCTGACTGCAGGGGCTTCACCGAACTGGGCCAGAGAAGTGGCTCAGCAGGGGAGGGGGCCTAGTGAACAGCACAGCCCTGCACTCCCTGGGGGCAGGACCCAGGGTGGGGGGGTGAGGTGCTAAACCCCTGCCTCAGGGGCTGCTGTGGAGCCTGCAGGTTTGGGGTGTGAACAGGCTGGAAATTGCTCCCCTCCCCCCCGCCACTCCAGAGCTTAGCTGAGGGGCGGGGAGGCTTCCCCGTGCCAGCGCTGTGCGGGGCTTTGGTCCATGCAGGGCTCGGCTCCTTCTGGCCAGCGCCCTGGGCCAGAGGGTCTTGGGCTTTCCTGGGGCGCCGGCCCAGCCAGAGGCAGTGGGGGAAGGAAGGAGCCTGCCAGCCAGGGGCGGCTCCAGGCACCAGTGCACCGAGCGCGTCCCTAGGGCGGCAAGCCACAATAGGGCGGCCTCCCGGTTGCCCTGAGGGCGGCAGTCAGGCTGCCTTTGGCGGCATGCCTGCCGTGCTTGGGGCGGCAAAATACATAGAGCCGCCCCTGCTGCTGGCCAGGCTGTTGGTGAACTGAGCGCTCTAACCGGGGGCTGGGAGTGGGATGCGCCTCGCCGCGGGGGAGGGTATGGAGGAGCAGCAGGGCTGGGTGGGGGTGAAGGGGCAAAGCAGAGAGAGGACAGCGAGAAGGGAAGCACATAAAGGGCCAATGGGTGGGCAGCAGAGGCAACACGTAACTGGCTGCTACCTGGTGCCTGCCCGCACTCACCAGCCACCACAGCTCGCAGTGCGCAGCCAGTGCTGGCCAGAAACGGGATGAGGGGGGGCCCAGCTGGCCGGAAACTGGCACACAGAGGTACTGCACTGATGGACCAGCAGAGGGAGTGGCCATCCCCTCGCACTGCATCTTTGCCCCGCCACCAGCCTTGCATACCAACCCCCATCGATGTTCACTGGACCCCCCGCACTCCGCTGGTAGACAGGCGGCTGGTGAGCCGGGATCTGGCCAGTAGTACTGATGGGGGGTGGGAGACAGAAAATACGGGACAATTTGCCTGTTTTTCAGAAAAAGTCAGGACACCTGCAGGAGGGCTTAAATACGGGACTGTCCCTTTAAAAACAGGACGTCTGGTCACCCTAGGAAGTACATGTTGAGAGAGTTCCTGTCTGCGTCCTGTAAAACTTGCCCATACCAGTATTGCCCTGGCCTCTTCTTTTGTCATTCAGTGTTGTACACATTCTAAAGCAATATGCATTTCCTCACCTTTTGGGGGCGAAACCAGACTTTGAGGCACCTGCTCCCCTACTTGGTGTAAACTTTGCTTGTGCCAATGAGAAACGAACACAAACAGGTTTTGGGCCCCGTCCCCTATGACACTTCTATGATGTCATAGTTGGTACTTTATGGGCTGCCTGCCATGTGCAGGCAGGGAGAGGAGAAAGAAAAACGAATCCTGTGTATCCTGTGTACACCCGTAACCGAGCCTGATCACCTCGAAGCCTCTCTCTCAGCTCACGTGTTTCAAACAGAGTTTCTACGTTTGCCGGTCGTTATGCATTGGTTTGTATTTGTAAGTATCAGTTATTACTAATTGCTGCATCTTTGTTTATAAATATTGTTAGTAGATATTTTAGTCATTGTGTGTTTTAAGTTTCATTAACTCTATTAGCGAATCAAACGCTGCTCCCTTACCCCTTGTAATTATCCCCAATAAAACTTTAAATTGATTAATTTTAGTTGTGTGTGTGTGTGTGTCTGCAGTTTGCATCGTGACCCATACTCTCCTTGCATCCCTTACCAATATAGTCTATTGCCACGTGCAGCCTGGTAAATAACAGGCCTGCATTTTCTTTCGCCCCTGCGTGCCCGTGGCAATCCACAGTACAGTACCACTTTCCTAATGCAATACAGGAATGACGGGGAGGATCATGATTGCCCCTTTGTACTGGGATTGGATCAGCTAAGCAAAAACCCCATCCTAACTTACAGTCAGCAGGACTCAACTATTCTGAAGGTTGGGTGCAAGGAGCGGGAGTAGTTCTTATAACACATTCAGAGATAATTACAAATGGGCCTAGAGCTTTTCCCTAACTCAAACCATATCCTTTTGGGAATTCAAGCTTTTATTAGTGGTAGTATTTCTCATTTGCACATTTCCCATGACTGGCTGGGTCTGAAAGTGGACATGCTGAAATATGTGTCTTAATTTTATATCTGTAGTACTTCTGGCCTGGCATGGAGCTGGAATTACTGCAAATCTCATGGGATCTTTTTCCACCACCACCATTATCTTAAACATATACTAAAAACTCTTCTTACAGTATGTCTCTATCCAGCCTGGCCTCATCATTCTCAGATGTCACTTGCAGCACTCTTTTGGCACATCCAGAAACAGTGCCTTATGACAGTAATGTAATTCAGGAGGTACTGATTCAAGAGGCATTGGGGATTCAGTGCCTTAGGGTCCAATGAGTCTTGGTGGCAGAGGTAAGATGGAATATAAGACTGGTCAGGGAATTCAATTCATTATGAGCTGAAACAAATGCTTTGCTTTAGGTCAAAGTAGAAGAACATTGTCTTTTAGGGTTGAATTACATTGTCTCTTCTTGGTGTCTCTTCTACATACTGTATATAGTGTATTACTATGTTAGCTTCTCAGTCCTGAGGCCTGTGTTCAACATCCAGTTGAGGTCACAACTGAATGGGATTTGATCAACCGAATTGCATTCAATGGACATATTAAATGTCACAGAAACACCTTCCAAGTGGACCCAATTGGCAGCCTCGAAGGCGAAAACAAAGCACTTGATATATTTTAGGGCATAATCCTTCATTAGCCCGGAATAGACAAGAAAACCTAATAGGGATTTTCCAGCTCTAATTTTGATGATTTTATGATGCAGTAGCGGGAATAACACAGATCAGGAAATAGGCCCATTAGCAGAACTGTGTAGAAAAGTGGCTGTGCAGTGGAACAAACCCATCACAGAAAAAAGGACACAAATCTATGGTTGAAATAGATTATCAGTCTGTGTTCTACAAAGAAATAGCACAACGGGTAACAACACATAAAAAACACACAGATAATCCAACAGAAACTCAGTGTTTCTACACCATATATAAAGAACATACCCTGCCTATATATTTCAAACTAATATTTTATCAGACCATATTTTAAGACAGATTCTGAGGCCAATCTGCATAAGTGAATCTAATATTGTGCTAGTAATGTATGGTAGCTTCAGAATAGTCACTCTCACAGTAGCAATGTACTGGATCTACAAGATCTTAACAATATGAGCTGGTTGAAAAACTGTTTCATAGGAAATTTTCAATTTTTTTCCATTTTGCAGGGTTTGAAATGGACCCATTTTCCAGTTTAGGTGAAAGTTCCCACAAGATTTTTTATAGAAACTTTTAAATTCAAATGTTTAACAAAACCATTTTCAAAATTATTATGGAACTTACCGATTTCAAACAAAAGTTTGATTAAAAATAGATTAAGATGTCATGGAAGCTTTTGCAAAATGAAAAATTTCAAAGATGTCACCAATTGTTCCATAAGAAGTTCTGTTTTTGAAGACTCATTTTTCATCAGAAAACCTTTTTGTACCAAAATATTCCCCCCAGCTCTATTAATAGTTAAATAATAAATCTATTAATGAGGCCAGAAGAAAGCAGCACTACATCATCCCAATGACCATAAATGCATAACCCAATTAAAAGGGCTGGTATCCCTAAGGATTTAGAGTGAACACATTCCATTTACAATCAGAGAAATCAGAGAAATTTTGCAAGCTCTTGGACAGAAACCAGTATTGCCAACCTCAAAAACTGAAAAATCATGAGTCACAGCCCCGCCTCCTCCCAAAAAAATCATGCCATTGGCTTAAAAATCATGAATTTTTAAAAATTTGCCTTTGATTTCTGAGTCTTTACAGTATACTCACTTCACATTGGCTTTTCTCTGCCACCTGGAGGACTAGACATTTTTGCTTTTAAGTGAAAGCAGAGATTTTGATGCAGTCTCTCATCTCCAACGTTGGGGATTAAGAAAAACATCAAATATTGCAAGACTCGTGATAAAACTGCAAAAGTTGGCAACATTACGAAACTCAGACATTCCAATCCAGGATGCCCACAGGGCAAGGGCATAGCAGAGAGAGACACCCAAGCAATAATATAATGAAAACTGCTGGCTCCTTACTGGCAATTGTGTTAATGCCCAGTGGGCTCCAAAATCCCTGCAGCACAGGAAAGGAAAGTACCGCCAGAGGGGACATGGCTCAGGAGGGAACTAGAGGCTGTGAGTGAGCAGGACCAGTAGGCAGGAGCAGCAGCCTAGGAGCTGTGGCTAAGGCCGGGCATTTTAGGTGCTGAAGGGCTGACAGCCTGGCTGGGAGGGACCAATAGAAGCTGTGGCTGGTGGATAGGGGACACGGGGACAGGCCTGAATGAAAGGACTAGACTCTGTCTGGGGGATCTGCAGGCCAGTATGTGATTACCTCCAGGAAAGGGATAGCCTGATCTGAATATCCCCAGCGCTAGGCCTGGGGAGCCCCACCTTTGTATTCCTGTGCTGACTTGCCATACAGGCTGAGTTGGGACCTGTTGTGTTTATCATCTTTTGTTTGTAACTTGAACTGCACTTTGTATTTCTGGCAGCCCTAATAAAGCAACCCGTTGTTATTCATTAGCAACTGTGGGCGTTTATGGAACTCACTGAGGGGAGAGCTTGAAGGGCACCTACACAGCGCTGGCATTCATTGTTCTCTTTTGTTGATCTGGGGAGCGGAGGAGGCCATTCCAGCAGCCAACAGAGAGCGGGGTGGTCAGCAGAGCTGGGTGAACATTTTTGGACAACATTTTTGCCAAAAAATGCAGATCTGGGTCAATCTAAACATTTTGTGAGTTTGTGTGGAATTCGCTAACTTGTTTCAGTTGAAAAATGAACAACAATTCTGAAAAAAATGAAACGCTGACATTTTCAACATGATGTTTCCATTGTTTTATTCAAAATGACTTCTTGTTTTGAATTTTATGGCAATTTTATTTTTCAAAAAAAGGTTTAAAAAGCCTCATAAACACAATGAAACATTTCTTTTGACACAATTATTCCCCTCCCCCTACTCCCAATTTTTTGGTTCAGTCAGTGAATCAAAAAAATCAGTTATTCACACAGTTCTAATGGCCAGACCATTGACCACATGTTTGAATGCACACTGGTCTAACTTTTTCAAAGAAAATTAGGACAGGGAGACAGGGATCAGTAATGGTTCTCTCACTCTATGTCTTCCTTCTTGCCTCACTTATAATTCATGTCAGAAGCTACTGTAGACTATTTACAGAGGCTAATATAACACTTTGCCTCACAGTTTTCCAAGCTTGAAATTTCAAATGAAAGATAGAAACATGAGCAAATGCAAAACAGCCTAAGCCAAAAATAGTTATCCCTCTGAAATTCAGTGGAAAAGCAAAATTGAGAGATGAAAAATCACTAGAAACTAAATAGTAAAAAATGTTGAGTAAAGTTTTTCAGACTCTTTTTCATTACTTTTATATAGCTTAATTCTTTACCTCAAGCATAGCCAGTCAAAGTGCATGTCTTACGCGATCCATATTAACTGAGCTTGGCCCAAACCAAAACTGGATCAGAGTTTATAGGAAGTTTGGACTGTGATGATTTGACCTTCACAGCTAGACCCCTCCCTATAATGGGCTGTATCAAAATCCTGAGCAGTATTGGTAGTGGTCAGAGCCCTGGACTTGAACTCAGGAGACCTGGATTCTATTCCTGGGTCTGCTAGCAACCTGCTATATGACCTTGGGCAAGTCACGTCACTGCTCCATGCCTCAGTTTCCCCATCTATAAAATGGGGATAAATGATGCTGCCCTCCATGATAAAGCACTTTGAAATCTCCCAAGGAAGTTTCCTGGTACAGTCCCAACACCATGGGACAGTTCAGATCTGGATGTGAATTCTGTGGCTCAGGTACCTGTCTACATATCACCATTTCTTCTCATTTCTTTGGAATCAAATATTCACTCTGAGTAAGCCTAAACATTGAGGGAGAAAGTTGAAAGGTGATCTGAGATTCCAACCTTAGGAGCATTGTACAAGCAACTCAGCTTTAATCTTGCTCCTTTTAAAAATGAATCTGGTAACTATTGTTCACAGATTCACATACTATGCTGTTGAGAAAGCACGAAACTTCTGATCTAAGCATTCAGTTTCCTGCTCTATGTTTTTTTGGTACTAATATTTCACATCAGAATAATTATTATTATTAGTTGGTTTCAGAAATATTCTTGATAACAAAGTCCTGGTATAAATAGGTACTTACCTTTGAGTTACACTTGTACAATGGATGACTGATGGAATCAACATAATGATGCCTCATACAGCGACCTGGGTCTGAGTCAATCATGAACGAACTGTCTGTTTTACTGTCTGTGTCTCCCATTATTGCAAGAAGGGAGAGCATGGAAATCGAAGCTGCTAGTACATGATTTCCCATTGCTGAAGAACTTCTCAGTAATAACAGCAGAGGGAGGTAGAGTATTAAAAAAACTCTAAATACTGGGACTCAGTTCCTTTCAAGGAAGATGAAAAACCTGGTTTAAGTCTCTTGGTTGTCATTGTTCTTTTTAAGTTGGAGTTTTGTTGAGGTTGTAATCCATCAAAGAATCTTCTACATGGCTGGAACAAAAACAACATAAATTACAGTCCTGAGCCCCCCAGAAAGCCTGCAAGATAAAAACAGACATAAATAAGGCTCAGAGGATTTCTGTTAACCAAAATATTTTTCACTGAGTGAACATCATTTTCACTGTAGGTACAGTATACGAGATTATGAAGGAGAAGGTCAAGGCCTTGTTACCTTAAGCACTGCTCTATCATTTTAATAATGATGATGTTAACTTTCGTTATCACAAGTGCTGTAATGCCAATGCTTTTTACTTTATAACGTCTCCAGTGGGTTCACTTCAGTACTGATGATTTGTAACACAATTTAGGATTTCTGTAAATGAAAGAGCCTGCCTTCGCTTAAAATGCTGAAGGGCATATTTCAAGGAACTAAAATAAGCTATCTTCTGCATTAAAAGATGGAAATTCTGGCTCAGGTAGCGTGTGAAAATGTATTTGGTGGTCTCATCTCAGTCTCTAGCCATCACACAATTTGGAATAATTGTCAGTCTCTATTCAAGAGAGGCCTGTGACTGGAATGGAAGGGATATTGCAGGTCAAAGCTGAGGTACATTAGCAGTGTGCCCTAAGGGTATGTCTACACTGCAATTAAAAACCCCTGACTGGCCCATGCCAGCTGACTCTGGCTCACAGGGCTCAGGCTAAGGGCTGTTTAATTGTGGTGTAGATGTTCAGGCTCAGGCTGGATCCCAGGCCCTGGGACCCTCCGCTGCTGAGGGCTCTAAGAGGGGAGGGTCCCAGAGCCCATGCTCCAGCCTGAGCCCAAGCATCTACACCACA
Source organism: Terrapene triunguis (assembly GCF_002925995.2). NCBI lineage: Eukaryota > Metazoa > Chordata > Testudines > Emydidae > Terrapene > Terrapene triunguis. The sequence continues at coordinate 3,469,925 of NW_020664377.1, forward strand.
ATTAAACAGCCCCTTCGCCCAAGCCAGCTGGCATGGGCCAGACACAGGTTTAATTGCAGTGTAGACATACCCAATAGGGAAGGTTGCAGAGCCCCTACCTACATATCTGGTTCCGGTTAGTGGTCTTAGACCTTCACTTTCAGGAGCACCAAATTCACCCACAGAAGGTTTAAAATTTTTAACTTGCTTGTTCATCAGGTTGCACTTCCTGAGTTTCACTCTCTCCCAACCATTAATTAAGGAACAAGATCTGAAAAATACATTGAACTGCATAACCTCCAAGTACATCCCAGCGATGCTTTGGAAATACATATCTGCAGATGAAGTCACAGAGACAGCCACATGGTCATCTGGATTTCTGGTCCATGTTGGAAAATGGGAGAAATCCCCTGGACAACAGAACACAGAACCCCCATCAAAATTGTCTGGAGCTCCGTTCTTACAAGGTAAGTATGACACTTTCCTAAATTTCTCCATCACAATCCCTTGAAAGATCTGTTACGGAGCCAATAGTCTTGAGCTGGCCATTTAATTTTATATTGACTACAGATATAACCTGATGGAACTGTAAATTATTGGACTAAACCAGGGGAGGGCAAACTTTTTGGCCCGAGGACCGCATCAGGTTTCGTAAATTGTATGGAGGGCTGGTTAGGGGAGGGGGTCATGGCCCAGCCCCAACCTCCTATCTGCCCCCTCTCCCCCCAGGACTCCTGCCCTATCCAACCCCCCCATTCCCTGACGGCCCCCCCGGGACCCCTGCCCCATCCACACACCACCATTCCCTGTCCCCTGACCGCCCCCGGACCCCCACCACCCCATCCAACCCTGCCTCTCATTCCTGACTGCCCCCTCGGGACCCTTGCCCCCATTCAACTCCTGTTCCCCCCACGACCACCCTGACCCCATCCACACCCCCACCCCCTGACCACCACCCCAAACTCCCCTGCCTTCTGTCCAACCCCCCCACTCCATGCCCCCTTACCGCGCTGCCTGAAGCACCCGTGGCTGGCGGCGCTACAGCCGCGCCACCTGGCTGGAGCCGGGCCACGCCTCCGCCACCGCTGCCACCACGCAGCACAGAGACCAGGACAGGCCGGGCTCTGCAGCTGCGCTGCCCCAGGAGCTCACAGCCCCGCTACCCAGAGCATTGCACCAGCAGCGGAGCGAGCAAGCTGAGGCTGCAGGGGAGGGGGGACATCAGGAGAGGGGCCGGGGGGTAGCCTCCCGGGCCAGGAACTCAGGGGCCGGGCAGGATGGTCCCGCGGGCCGGACGTGGCCCCCGGGCTGTAGTTTGCCCACCTCTGGACTAAACATAACTTTAGATAGCAAAGGAAGCTGGTAAGTAGCATTAAAATAGATGGACTTTCTGAACAGATATAGTTCACGTGATAAAAAAAAATATTTCTCACAGAGTTTGTTGCCCGTTTGATAATATAACATATGTTTTTATTGCCTGTCTGCTTTGCTGGCGATTTTGTTTAAAAGATGATGTTAAAAATATTTCAATATGAAATGAAATTGAAAGGCATTAGAACTGCAGAACTCAGTGCTTGTGTGTAGTCTTAGAGCCTGCTCTGACACTTTTGTAAAGAAAGGCGAGTGCATAGCTGTGGTAAGCTATTCCAGAGATTATACAAGTTTGGAGCCAATGTTCTTCAGGCTAAACCTGGACACATGAAGTCTCTACCTACAAAGAAGCGTAATTCTAAAATGTGAAAAATATTAGTCAGGCTATTCTTGTATTAGATGTCAGGAAAAAAATGCTTTTTTGCTTTCACGGCAATGTTCACTTGCTGATAAAGAAAAGGAAGAATAACTTTAATGTAAACTTGTATATGTTACAGACACCAACTCCTTCCCTTGCCTTGAGATATTTCCCAAGCAAATGTTTTTCAGCTGAAGAGAATTGACATTGAAAAAGAGATATTGTACAAGCAAAGTAAAAACATGAAAACCCTAAAGTCTTTAGGAACTCAGATTTGTTTGTGAACTGTCCTACTGATGTCAATGAAACATTCGCCGAGAATTTAGCAAAATATGACAGAAATCCAAGACATTGAGCTGATCCCTGCATAGAATAGGAATGTGCCAGTGTTTCTAATTATTTATCACAAAGAATAGGGCACCCAGTCTTTTACTCTTCCTCTTAGCTCCCTCTGCTTACCTAACATAACCAAGCTGGCCAAAATACTGTTCTTGGAAAGGTCTCTCTCTCCAACATAATTAACTAGTATTACTCACCCAGAAATTCCCTCTCCACCCAAATACATTCACCTTTATCCCCACACCCCCATTTGCACCCCCAGTAAATATATGCCCAGAGGGCCACAATTTCCACTATATGTGTCCCAACACATTTCCCACCTACGAGCTGCCTTCCATGTCTTCACATTGCTTTGCATGCAGAGTGGTATGACTTCTGAAGTTAATAGATATGGCTCAGACCCAAAGTCCTGACTTGATGTGTGAAGGCCCATCTCCCTGTTTTTTAAGAGCGATGCCTGGAGGACACAAAGACTAACTAGGAAAATGCGACTCATGTTAGCCAGTGTCATGGAAAGTAATAGATTGGAATGAAGGGGGAAACACAGGAAAGGAGAAAAATCTGTTAAGAGGATATTTTAGAATCTCTCTCCACATTGTCCACACAGACATCAATTACCCATAACTGGAGTCTCCTGTAATCACCTCTATACACAGATCTAGGCCTTCCTGTGTCCAAATTTAGCAGCCTGCATGGAACTGTTCCCTTCCCCTACCTTTTTGGGACCCGTGCATACCTTTCTGTCCTGGGACAGAATAGGCAGGGGACAGGAAGAAGAGGTCTACACATCCTTTGTACCAACATAGCATAGTATCCATGCAAAACATTAATATAGCTCTCAGTTTGTATTAATATAGCTCTAATAAGGTGATAAGAGGGGAGCAACTATCTGAGGAAATCCTGGAGACATAGCTCCACTGGAACAAGAGGGGAGAATTAAAAAAAAAAATATTAGCCAGAAGAGAGATTTTAGATATAAACATAGCCTATATTTTTGGAAAATTGTGTTCTATTGCATATATACATGGTAGAAAGCTAAATTTGTACCAATAGGTACCATGATTGTACATAGAATCATGATAACTGCATGTGCAAATAAGTTCTTATACATCTATGTAATTATATAACACATTTTTCTAACACTAAAAAAATGGAATTTGTGTCCCATGGGACATTTCAATGTTTGTAAATGAGTTTCTGTTCCAAATCAGAATGAGAAAATCAAAATATCAAAAAAACCTCAGAAGATGAAAAATTCTGAGCAGTTGCAGTTTGGAAACATGGAAACAAAATGGTTCAACATATGGATATGACATTTTTCATTTTAAATACACAGGTTTTTTTCTTTTGAAATGTCAACTCAAAACAGAATTCTATGTGTCAATTCTCCTGATCAAAAAAATCAGGGTTGTTTTGTTTTGTTTTGTTTTTTGTCAAAAATCAACACACTCACATGGAAAATTTCTGTTTCACTGAAACCACAGTTTTCAATAGAAATTTTTTTTCACACAAAAAATTTCAACCAGCTCGAAGTTACTCCCAGGGCCCAACTGACCCCTGCAGCAGCCCAGGATCAAAAGGGTGAAAAAGTGGGTGGGTGAAAAGGTGGCTTAACCACCCTGAGCTGTAAGTTTTGTGCTGTGTCTTTTAGAGGCACGGCACAAAATTTCACCTTATATGCACATAAGAAACAAGCTATATGAAATAACATCATAGTCAGATAAGAATTTGTGATGAGGTTACATTTTAATTTGGATGTATGTAGAAGTACATATTTTAAAAAACAAACTAAAGCTGTGAACTCGTACCTGAAAAAATATCTGATTAAAACTAGTTTTCAATGGAGCAGTCAAAAGCACTTCTCAATAAAGGCTAGTTCCCTGCCAAATTTAAATTCCCTGCTTGTAGTATTACAGGAATATGGTAGTATTCCTTTTAAGAGTTTGTGAGCCTTCTAGTGGCACTCAGTGTGTCCTAAGTTGTAGAAGCTGGCAGAACGCAGCCAGAGCAGCAGTTTGTATACATATTGAGGCCTTGCATATTGGGTATATTTAGGAAACACAGTTATTTGGGTCCCATCATGCCATGTGGTTCTTTCATTTTGAGTTTGTTGTGTACACAGCAAAAGACATGACACTACTCAGAGTCGTGTCAACACTACAGCTGTACAGAAACAAAAAGAGTCACAACATTTTCGTTATTATATAAAGAATATATTTTTCACTGTTCTTATACTCAGAAATGCTGCAGTGATTTTGGTCAGACTTTTTTTTTTTTTTTTTTAAATGACTTTCGGGCAACTTTATTAAGCCTGGAAAAGCTTACATCAAAAAGATTAAAGTTTTGGAAAGTTATAAACTCCCCAAATCTGGGTGAGAATGGAACTATTTAGGCTGTCTAAATTATATAATTATATAGTTTATATAGCTATAATTATTTCAGAGAGAGAGGCCAGTTAAATAGGCATTATCAAGTTGCATCATAATTCATTCTTTTAGAATGAAATTCTCAGTTCCCGTGCAAAGAGCAATTAAATGGGCTTGGGGTTGGAGGGAGAGTGAAATTATACAGAAGTTGGGAGGATAGACTCCCTTCCCATCCAGCAGCAGGGCATGTAATAACTATACCCTTTGCCACAGTTGCTGTTACAGTCAATTAGCCCCCAGTTGTGGCATGGCCCATTGAGCCCTCATAAACTGGATTTGTGGCTAGTGGATCTATGCAGCTGATAGACTTAGAGATGACCCTCCACAACTCTGCACTCTAACCTGCCCTGTATGATCCCGCAGTCAGCTACTGGGGACTCAGCTCTGTGACAGGCTGCAGAGTCCCCAAGTGCAGCATCTCTATAGCCTTACTCCCACCACTGTACTGCTGCACTTGGCACTTCCATCACCACAAGGGCGCAGCAGCAGCAGAATTTCCCCCTTACCAGGTTTATTCTTTCAGTAGTTATCCACTTAAGGTGGGAGTCATTGCATATGTCTGCTTGCATGAATATGCATTTATATTTTAAAATCTTGTGCCCAATCCTGCTCTCAGAGAGTTTCTTTTAGTTCTCTAAATAGATGATGCGGTCTTTCCATTTATTTATTTTTGCATTTCAAATTGTTATGCCCTGCCAGTCTCTATATGGTCAGGGATGTGATCCTAGCAGTGCATTCAAAACCCCTGTCCTGTGTTGTAGTCAAATTTTGAAATGCCCAATGAGGTCAGCTTAAATCGGCTGTGCTACACTCAGTGTGAAACAGGTGAATATATAGAACTGACGTGGTATAAAAAAGATTTCCATTCACAACTGAAATAGGTTTTTTTCCTCCTACCTGAAATGGTGCAAATACCAAATTAAATATTTGGGGCCAGGTCCCTGCTGGTATAAACCAGCATCTCTTCATTGATGTCACGAGGCCTATACTCATTTACATCAGCTGAGAAACTGGCCCCCCACTGACACATGGTAATCCAGGATAAATTTTGGTTGAAATCCTGGCCTCATTGATGTCAACGGGAGGTTTGCCATTTATTGCATGGAGCAAGGATTTTACCTATTGTATACAACATTTCAATCAGCGATACTCAGACTTCAGTGGTTCAGGAGCCAAATTAGTGATCAACATTACCCAAAAGAACCACAGTAGTGTGAATTCATAGTTTCATTTACTATATATATAATTCTCGCAGCAAAATAACTGACCAAGTATCTATCAACTACAATTGGTTAATAACATAGTAAAAGCATCCTGATTGGTTAATAATTAAATCACATTGCTTTAATATCATGTGCTGCAAAGAGCTGCAGGAGACACATTAAAGAGCCACTTTCAGCCTGCAAGGCTCAGTCTGAGTATCACTGCTTTAAATAATACACATTTGTTTAGACTGGGGTCGGCAACCTTTCAGAAGTGTTGTGCCGAGTCTTCATTTATTCACTCTAATTTAAGGTTTCGCGTGCCAGTAATACATTTTAACATTTTTAGAAGGTCTCTTTCTATAAGTCTATAATATATAACTAAACTATTGTTGTATGTAAAGTAAATAAGGTTTTTAAAATGTTTAAGAAGCTTCATTTAAAATTAAATTAAAATGCAGAGCCCCCCAGACTGGTGGCCAGGACCCAGGCAGTGTGAGTGCCACTGAAAATCAGCTCGTGTGCTGCCTTTGGCACGCGTGCCATAGGTTGCCTACCCCTGGTTTAGACTGTCCAAATGCGAAGGTCATATCTGCTGATTTCTGCCCACTCTGCTCTCTGTGACTACCCCTGCTCCAGTTTTAGTAAACAGATTTCATTTTCCTCTGTAGTCTGCTTTTCAACATTCCTACCATGATATTGTTTTTAATATATTGAAGTTGGTGGGCTTGATTCTTATTTGCACTAAGGCCACTTGACAACAGACAATGCCCTAGCCATGTAAAGGGGCCATATGTTGGGTGTAAATAATTTACTTCCATTTTAACACCCTGTAGTATGAAATGGCCTTAGCGTAACTGAGAATCAGATCCAGCATGTTAAGTATCACCAACTGTAGAGAAAGAGGCTACTCATTTTTAAATACTTTTTAAAGCCCCCTGCTTTGGAGTGATGAAAATGTTAGACACATTAAAGCCTTTTGAACACCATGATTTTTGAAAGTCCATCTCAGTATCTTTAGGAATCTAGTGAGGGACACTGAGAGCCTCAGTCTCCATCCTCTTATACCAGTCTGAGTTCAGTGCCACCAGCAGAAAACCAGTGTAATGGAATAGTGAAAAAGGCACAGAGGCTCAATAAGGAAAAGACTACTAATTGAAAAGCCAGAGTAGAGAAAATAAGAGCTTGAAAGAAGAAATATAGACAGGAGAAAGGTAAATGGGCTAAAAGAAGGTACTTAAATCTCTGGATCTTCTCCTCTAGCAAAGAAAATACATCCTCTAGCAGTACTGAGACAGTACCATAATTTTCATCCTACCAAACAGCAAATGTAGAATGCTAGGCTTTAAAAATGGGATGATGGACTCTAACGCTGAAGATTCAGAAACTTTGAATGTTATGACAATAATTGAAAGAAACCTCACAAATTTCATTTTCTGATTCAAGGCTTATCTGCTATTCTAATATTGCAGTACAAAATACCAGTGCCTACAAGTGGACTAGAAACATTAGTGGCACTGTCATATTACATTGAGAGGAGTGAGGGAAAAGTGAACAGTATTTGCAGCAAATATAGCACAAGATACCCGTGCTGCAAATACACATACAAGTAACTGTATGAACGGGAATTGTGCCATTGAGTTTAACAATACTACTGACCAAAGACAAAATATAAGTGTTTACAGGATTGGGGCCTAGTGCATGAAGTGGGCCAAACTAAGATGAATAGCTCTGGAACCAGCCAAGTAGCAATCTTTTTAAGTTTGCAGGAGTATTGCCCATCCTTTAGTTGCTGTGGGAAACAGATACAGTCCTTCGTGACTACAGTCTTGAAATGGCGACCAGAAGTGGGTACTATTGGCTGGCACACTGCCAGTGGACAGAGCCAGACAGAAATGTAGAAAGGTTTTTAATATACTCCCAAAGAAAACCATCGGTGGACAAAAGAGGGGTTGTATTTTTACCCTTTCTCTTCATGCTGCCAGGAGTCTTTAAATAGATTCCCCTAGTGGCTTGTGTACAATAACTCCCATTAGAGCCCAGGAGCTGGTCGAGCTTTGTGGCAAACCCTCAGGCAAGTACTAATTTTGATAGAGATGCACTAAACTTGTATTCTTGCATTATTCTAATTTTGAATGAATTTGGGGCAGTTTAGTAAAGGGTAATCCAGCTCCTGCAATGAGGGCAAAAAAAGGGAAGAATACATTTTCACACCTTTTAGTACAGAGCAAATGAACAGCATCACTTATGGGTGAAGCTTGTTGCATAAGATTGATTTTTTTTTTAATAGGGAATTGTAGCTCTGCACTGAATACACTTCTTCACAATAACTCAGACAAGTGTCTGTCCTCCTAGTGGAAATATTCACATCCAAACTTTTACTTTGGCTTTAGTTTCTATAATTGGCTCTACTTTAGTCTAACAGCTCAACATAATGTTTGTACGATGCCTTTCGCAATGGGGACCTGGTCCATGACCAGGGGTCCTAGGTGTGATGGTAATAAAATTAATAAATAGTAATAATAATGTCATGAAAAAATACTGTTGACTGAGTTAAAAGTTGCCCTGAGGCCTAGCACTGCTTGAGGGCATTAGAATATGTGTACGGTATATTTTGGAGCATTACAAAGAGGTAGGAATTTCTCATTCTATGGTCTTTATTAGGCTAGATGCCTGTTAAGTAAGATCTGATTTTATTTATTTATTTTTAGGTTCCAAGAGAGCTTCAGTTATTAGCAGCCATCGGAAACACCTTTTCTTCTGTCCTCTCCCTAACATGTTCGGGTCCAAATCCTGTACTCCTTTATACTCTCAGTCCTTATTCAGGAAAAATTCCCATTGGTGTCCATAAGAATTTGACCAAGTGAATAAAAAACTGATTATGAACTGCAGGATTTGGTTCATGATAGCAATTCATGCATTGTAATAAGAGGACCGTCTAGTTCCCACTCAATTTGAGCCCCACTGCTATGACAATGATGCAAGTATCACTGTCCTGGTATGTTTAACCTTTGCCAAACCAAAGCAGGAGCATTAATTCCAATCCTAAACTCACATGTCTTAAAGGGCAGCATAACCCACACCGCCTCTACATCGCCACTCTAAAGTGGTTTACAGCTCAGTTATAATATGCATGCAAATCTTAGCAGCAGAAACCTTAACAATGATTGATGTAAAGAAAAGTTACTAGAATAATATTGATCTTGTGGAATTTCTCATAGCTGTGTTTCCTTTATATCAGCTGGTCTAAGTACTCTGCAGACAAATGGTGTGATAGCAGAAGAAAGACTATGTTGACGACAATATAAGGGGACTCTAGTCAAATATACCACGCAGTATAAATCCAGTAAATAGGATGAGAGCTGATGATGTTTAGAAGTGGTAGTGCCAGTGCTACCCGAATTCTATTTGAATTAGATTATGTGAAAAAAGAAGGAATATATAGACTACCAGCTGCTCAAAGGCTTACTACAACCTTGCTTTTATTGTTCTGCTAAGTTAGAGATGGGGCATCAGAGGGATTCCAAACATACCATTACTGAGAAATTTTAATATGTTCCACACTGACACATATAAAAAGGAAATAACAGCTGATCATAGTCAGAGCAGGCGACAGCACCTCTCAACATGCCTGTACAGAATTGTGGGAAATTAGGATGATCTGGTCATCTGCAGAGAGACATGCGAATGAGCTAATCCGATTGCATCCAAACTTTTATCCAGGAATTAACATGAGTTACAGTGCAATAAGCATCCAGTGGAAAAGTCAGACAATAGTAAACAAAATAACAAAGGGTAGAGAGAAGTTGAATTGGGCACTACTATTCACTCTCGAATGAGCCAAGAACATGAGGACATTCCATGAAATTGAAAGGCAGCAAATTTAAAACTGATGAAAAAGGAAACACACTTACAACGTACAAACAACATACAATCAGCCCGTGGAACTCAAGTCCCCAAGGTATCATTGAGGACAAGAACTAAGATGGGTTCAAGAAAGTATTGGACATTTATACAGCTAATGTGAGCATCCAGCATTACAATAATAAAGATTTTTAAAGACTTTTGGAAGGATTACAAACCCTCATGCTTTAGGGCATAAACCAACCTTTAACTGATGGAGTTAGGAAGAAACTTTCCCTGTGGGCAGGTTATTACATAGCTGCCCACTATGGATTTTTTGATACCTTCCTTTGAAGTAGATGGCTCTAGCCACTGTCAGAGACAGCATACCCAATAAACTGGGCCAATGGTCCAATCCAGAATGATCATTCCTCTGTTACTAAAGCCAAGAGTGCCAATTATCTCCTGAAAATGGCCAAAGTGCAAGGTAGTAGAGGCACAGGGACTTTCAATTCAATTCAATTTGAAAAATATGTTTTCTTTTTAAATCTACTATAACGTTTGTAAAAATAAATGGCCTGATGACTTAACAACAGCACTGCACTGCAAGCTTATGTCAGGGACATCCAAGTTGAGGAACAACCTCGAGCTTCTCACTTCCTCATTCTTTTCAGAGCAGATAAGTCAGAGAGGTGATGTGGTCAGATCTCAGGAGATACAATGAATGGAGTTGACTACATGAGCACTTCTTGTTGAATGAGTCATTGAGCGTGCCTCACATCCCTCCCGCCTAACGGACTGGTGTTGCAATCCCACCAATCAAAGTAGAAGGCAAGGATAAACTGGCGATTGCATTGACCCCTATGGCACATCTGAACCAATTTGGGTTAGACAGATTGCTACTGTGCAGATTACCCATGCTTAGACGGCTGAATGGAAAACTACTACTATAAACAGCAAACGGTACTGGATACAGTGAATGGTGCTATTGCTATGCTATCCAAGCAAGGGTAATTTACATACATGCATCTGTTTAAAAATGAGTGGTGTGTGAAAAAACTGAATTCTAAGAAGCAGCACTGGCAGGCGATGATCTGAATAATGATCTCATAAAAGAGTGGCACAGTAGCTGGCTGACATCCATAGTTAATTGGCTTCATAATAATAAAATTCCATTTTCATTATGTAAACTTGAAGCAACAAAATCTATTTAATCCCCTTTATGTTTTATCTGAAAGATACTCAATGAGATATTTATCCTGGAAGCAAGATTTCATTATTCCAGCAAGAGAATGTCAATTTATATGTCATATGGGCCAGATTGTGAATCTCTGATTCAAGCTGGTAAGCAGTTACTCACAAAAGTAGTTTCATTGAAATCCATGGAGCTATTCATGTGCATAGCTGCTCATTAGCATGCGTCAGGGTCTCACAATCTGAGCAAAAGCGAGTGTTACTAGCAATGAAAAAAGTAGATCCCACGGAAACAAGTTGTTCTTATAAATAAGGACAAATAACAGAACTGTATCTGTTATACCCACATGTAGTGACCCTAACAGGCATCTGGGCTGCTTCCATTAGGAAATCATTACATGATGCAGCACTGGTATGAAGTGAATTTGTACTTAGTGTTGTTTTAATTTATCACTTCAAATGTGCTCTTTAGTTCCAGTACACACTGTCCCTTGCATGCACCAATTCTGACAGGTTGCATTGAAAGTTACTACAAATCGCTAATAATACTTGGCAGTCATATGACACTCTTCATCTTTAAAAAGAAGTACAGATATTAATAAATTCACCTTCTCAACATTCCGATGAGGTAGGTACAGTAGGGATGTACTATTATGCCTTTTCTTACAGACCAGGAAGTTGAGGTAGAGAGTTTAAATCAGCTTCAGAACTGAGATTAGAATTCTGGCCCTGTGTCCCATGCCCTAACTGCCAGACCACGTCTCTCTCTCTCTCCAAAATGAATATTCACCCCATGTAAAACACTTTTCTCACCCAAGCTTTCTTTCCAGGGCTGCTTCGTCAATTCCAGGTAATTTCATTAATATCATTAAAGTGAAAATGGTATTCCACATTTTCAACTGTCCGTCTCTGTTAGTGTGATTATTGCTATTTAATCCGCTGATTCCAACCTTCCCAGGATTCTTGCACTCACCTGAAACTCAGCAGCTACATGGGACTTTTTTCTTTACTCAAGTTCTAATTGGACTTTATCCATTACAATGGACGCCAGTTATACTGTACTGTGGTATATTATTCGGTTCACAGCCAGAGTCTTCTTTTGTCCCAAGCACATAGAAAACAGTTCTGTTCATGCCTCGTACAGTGACACTCTTCTTAAAGAGACATTTTACCCTGCAAAACCATGACTTCAGGGTACTGAAAAAGCCTTTATACCTCCTGGCAGGCGTTTTGAGGTCTTGTAGATTGTCACTGACAGCAGTGCCCTGCCTGAGCATCCTCCAGTTTGAGCTGCCGAACGCACATCCACACTGCATTATTGGTTGTGCTGAAGGGGTAAACTGACTACTAAATATACCTCTCAGTGCTACAGCCAAGACAAACACTGTGGATTTCCTCCTCACTTTTAGCCAATCAAATACGTACATTAAATCCATCCTAATCCATAACCAGTGCTATGCAATCCATGGCAAAGCTTCCCAGAAGTTTGGTTAAACAATAATGTGCAAATTAAAAGTGCCCCTGCAAAGCATGACACACAAAGCTAGAAATAAATATTGCCTATTGTTTCAAATTATTCTAAGCACTCCAGCAGATGACTGGCAAGAGAGCAGCACGTATAAGTAGTAATAAAAGTAAACAGTTCAATTTTAAACTAGCAGGCTTGCTGTGTCCATGGAGCTCTATTGTAATGGGACAAAGACAGTCCTGGAGATACTATAGTTCTTTCTATGAATTCAGGACAGAATCGAGTGCCTCCCTTCCTCCCAAATTTATACAAATGAGAATCAATGCAAAGTTACAAAAAGAAATGTATTTGATCATTTTATCCAGAACCACAGTACACTGCCTGTTTTTCTTCCCAGAGATTTCACATAGGCATCCTCAGACAGACGTGTGATTAAGGAAAGAATAATAAGATGATGTAGGTAGTAGAACTGAAGTCATTTTTTAAATGAATACACTTTATTTTAAACATGCTATTTGGCGAACATGTATTTGTCAAATAAATACATTAAATGCTTAGTTTAAGTACATGTAATACCCAAAATATGAATAAGCGCTTATTTGGGTGCTTACCTTTGGAAAATATGCCGCTCCTTCCTTCCCTCACACTCTTCTGAGAGTGAAAGAGAGGTCCTGTTACTTCCAAATGCTTTTGTTCTTCTGTCCCTCTGTCACATGGCTTGCCTTTTATATTTGCAACACACAAAAGTTAGGGCTGTTGTTTGAGCGAGAGAGAGGGAGCGAGAGAGGGAGAGAGAATGTCAAATGGAAAAGTGCCATTGCAGTCATATATCAATCAGGCGAGCGGCAGCAGCAGCTCACTGGCAAATGGGAATTCCACAGAAATGTGAAGCTCTTGTTATCTGAGAAATCACTAAACACCACCAGCCAAGCTCGCCTCTTCAGGGACTTCTTATTGGAGAGCCAGGAAAGAGAAGTAAATGCACTTTTTTTCATTTAAATTCACGAGATATCTTGTTGTGGCATAAAAGGGAGTGAGGTAAATGTCCTGAATTTACTTCCCTCCTAAATAAATGTACAGTATCTGAGATAATACAATGAGAATGAGGTGTAAGATAATTAGAGATGAGCAAATAATTTGCAATAAATAATTTGACAACTTAAGCCTCTGTTTGTGTTTGGAAAATATCCACAAGACAATTGAATTTCATTGGATTTATTCATTATCCTTTTTTTTTTTACTCTACAGACTGACTCCAGATATTCTAAATTCAAGCTGTGTGTTTTTACTGCAATTGGCCAGATAAGTCACGTGCTGTTTTTTCGGTTCTCTGATTGAATGAGCAGGTAAATATTTCCAGCATAAATACATGTGTGTACCAATCTAAAATTCAGTTTCTGCAAATAATCTTCCCCTCAATTCTGAAATTTGCCCTCAAATGCTTGCATGAAGGACATAAGCATTGCCAAAGTGAATTTATTTAAAATTGCAAACAAATATTTTTTTTTATTATTTTCCATTATTCACCCTCTTCTGAAGCGTGTAACCTTTGGTAAATGATGATTCTTCAATCCATTTTGTTTAGGCATTCTGACTGAGACATGCGAACATAACTGTTCATTCCCTGAGAGACTGAAGACAGATCCAAACTACTGAAAAAATGACACAAATAACAAATGCAGCATAAATTTGTCTAGTTACACTCATTTCAGTAGTTGTGAAATCATTGTCTTGCCTTCCCCTAAGGTACAATATATGTTTCATTCCATTGCCACAGAATGTTAGGTTTCCCATTATTAGTCCTATGACATTACAGAAGTACAACAATGCAGAAGTAACAACAAAGCTATCTTGCTAAATAAAAATAAATTGATAACCTTGGCTGTGATTCCGGAGCACACCTAGCCATTCACAAGATGTACCTGATCAGAATCAATGACGATAAGATGGATGAAGTCCTGAGTTGATAGTGTTCAAACACTAAAGAAAAGTTGGGATTTGATGGATGTTGTTATTAGCTAAATGTTTTATGTGGTAGAAGATCAAAGAACAGATGGAAATTATGCCTTAAAAACAGAATAATCTAAAAGGGGGATGATTCATATATGAGTAAGCATCATGGCAACAATAAACAGTATTTGACTTAATTTTCCTTGGAGTCGAATTTGGCTGGAGGTTAAACAACAAACGACTTTAGCTTTATAGCCTCAGAATTTGAATTTCAGCCAGCTTTTTGTTTCTTATTTGTTCCTTTCTCTACATCAGCCCATCATTTCTCTCAGATGCCTTCTTGACATTTAACGTGTGAACAAACTCTGTGACTCCCTCCCAGCTGTCACCAATATAGTTGCATTGATCACCTCAGTATGGGAAGATGGAAAATATACTCTAGAATCTCTATCTAGAGCACCTTTCATTTTATTTGAGTGCTGTTACTACAGTGATGCTCAGGTACCTCAATTAACCTGACTAGAATAGACAACGTTGTTTTCTAAACCTGCCATTTTTATGTAATATAATTCTAATAAACTTGTAAAACTAATTGTACCCAAAGATTTTTCTTGTTATTGTTGTCAGATCTATAATACAAATACAGGTCTCTTCAGTTTTCCAATGGAAAGAGAGTGGTACAAGTTTCCATGCTCTAGTTCCTTGCACAAAGGAATTGCAATATGGAAGATGAGAAACTATTTAAATATTATAAGAATGAAATCTTTCATGAGACATCAGATGTTATGTCACAATCATTACTAAAAATAACTTCTCCTAGATTCTTTATTGATGCTATCTTGGAATGGAACCTTCACGTATTCTATAGCAGAGCCTATCTACATTGACTGATAGTTGTCTATTAAGTGCCATGCACACTTATGGTATTAAGTAAATAATAATAGGGGTGTCAGTATTGCTGAAAATTAATGATGGTTTGTTTCCTAGTACAGCTATGAATTCCTAGTAATGCAAAATTCAAAATTTAAATATTGGGACAAATAGTTAAAAGCAACCTCTAATTTTTCACCTCCAATTTAGCATCCATTTCTGGGTGCAAATGATAACATATTGACATCTACTTACCTACTTGACCTTGAAAATCATATAGTTAGGACTCAGTATATAATAATTTGCCATCCCAGAATTGCACTTCTAGGTGATTGCAGGGACAAAATTAGTAGCACAAAATTAGAATCCCCTTTAAAAATATGGTCCATATTTGTTTACAACTCCTAGCTCTTCATGACCATCAATCATTGGGGCTAGTCCTACCACATAAAAAAGGAAATGAGGAGGAAAAATTAAAAAGGAAGCCTCAAGGACTTGGGGACATATTTCTAAGGGTATTTAGGCACCTAAAGATGCAGATGGATGGCTAGTAAGATTTTCAAAAGCACCTAAGCTGGTTAAATGCCTAATACCCATTGAAATCAATCTGAAAAAAATCGGCAATTTAAGTCCTGATCCTGCAATAACTATTCTGGTGGTGGACCCTGCATCTGCACGGAGTCCCACTGACTGAAAGGATTCTGTCCACATAGAGTTTCTTGCAGGATCAGGGCCTTATTTTCTGTTCCAGTACATTCTTCTGTGGCATATTCTTGTACTTGTAATAAACAATTCATATTAACCTACAGAAAGTCACTATTTCAGAATTGCCTATAGGACAGTAGGGGTGAAATCCTGGTACCCACTGATATCAACAGGGCCAGGATTTCACCTTCTGTGTCACAGATTTATTGTGGCACGCATTCAGACTTCTACAGACAAATCAATTTGTTTTGAATGTCAAGTAGTCTCCTACGTTGCCATATAAAACCCTTTCCTCCGGCAATTTTCCACTCTCAACTGTAACATCTCTTTTTAGTTATGGAATTATTTCTCAGAACTAATACCAGGTGTGCTCCGATGGCAACCATTCATCTTGAAAGACGTTGATGTAAGCACCAGAGCAGTTCAGTTACTCTGTCATGCTGCCACATCACGAGTGGCTAAAAAGTCCAGTTCTCGAGCAACTGTCCTTGCCACAAATAGTGCAGGCATAAGGCACAGGGCCAGAGAATGAAACCTGCATGCTACTAGCTTGAGGCCTACTGTACTCTCCTCTCTTCGCTTTCTTCTCTTAGGCTCTTTGACTCCCTGGCACAGTGCAGCCCTTCAGCTAGCAAAGCTTCATCCTCTCAGCTTGAGGTGTTGGCATTGAAAGTTTTCAAGTTCCTCTTGAAAATGCCCCTGAACCTGAGTCTAGGTCAACCCAGTGGCCTTGGAACATCTGCAAGTTCTCCATACAGGAGATCCTTTCGAATGCGTCCAATGTCCATCCAATGACAAAGCCAACATAGACATCTGTGTTTGAAAGTAGTGACTAGACTTGGCAATTTTACTTTCTCATGGACTTTGGAGTCAGGAACTTTTATTTCCCACTTGATATTTAGAATACAGCCAAGATAGGAATGTGGAAGGTGTTTAGCCTTCTCTCATGCCTGCTGCAGGTAGTCCAGGTCTTGCCACCATACAGCAGAATGCTCAAAATACACATCTGGTAGACCTGTATATTGGTTTTCAATGTTATCCCACGCACACACTTGGTCAGTTAGCCAAACTTTAGCTGCCTTTCTGATGTGAGAATTAAGCTAGTCATCTAGATATAAGAGATCTGATACAGTTGAGCAGATAGCAGAACTTGTGCACAAATTCTATCATGGGGTTAGCTATTGAAATCACTGGAGCAGTCAACACACCTTGTGCCATAATCATTGTCTTCTTTAGACTGCTGGTTAAATCCAAATTCATCACAAACTAGCACAAAGCTATTGCAAAGTTGCTGAAACTCCTCTTCACTGTGTGCGATGAGCACTGCATTGTCACCAAAAAGCAACTTTGTTATCAGCAGGTGTTTGACTTTGCTTTTTTCTCTGATACAATTTTGAACAGTTTTCCTTCTGATGTTGTATGGAAATGTACACACTCAATGCTGGGTGAAGCAGCAGAGAAAAGAATATACTGAAGAGTGTTGATAAACATGCCTGTTTGACACCACTGTGGATTTCAAAGCTGTCAGATCGATCACCATCATATTAGACTGTAACCTTCATGCCATTATAGAAGGATCAAAATCAGATTATGGAGGATGGAGGGGCAAACAATTCTCTCTAGCAATTGATGAATAGTCTACAGCCAAAGGTTTTAGAGCCCAGAGAATGGAAGGATTCAGATAACTAGTTACTGGTTGAGGAGCCTTTCGCCTCTAAATCACTAATTCAAATCCATCCTAGGTCAATACTGACTCAAAGTTTTTGCCAAGGTGGAATATATGGAATCGGTATATAGTTGGTGTTTTATTTCGTTAGAGAACAGCAGATTTCCACAGCAGATCTCCACTGGTGTTAATTGACACACTTATTGGTTGCATCATTGGAAAGGCCAAGAATTGGATAGATATACAGAGCCATTTTTTAAAATGCAGAAATTTATTCAGTCAAAACAAACATGTGAACTTAATTACTACATCATAATATAAGCCTAGAACAATGAATTGAGTAGAAGCTGTTCTGTGTTTCATTTCGAGTGAGTGACCTTTTTTGGCAGTTTGTCCAATTTTTATGAGAAATTTTCAATTTTCAAAGAAAAAGAAGAACATCTTTCCTTCTGAAACAGAGTACCTCTCAAACTGCAGCCATAAATCAGAGACAGGCTTTAGGAAGAGAACCAGAATAAAGACTCACGCGGCTATAAATGTAGGCATCTTTGAACTTCAATAAAAAAGCACTTTAAAATAAGGCCACATGGTTCCTTTAAAAAAAAAGTGTCGTGACTTTAAGAAATTAGTGATTTCCATCCTTCTTGGCTTCCTAAGGGGCCAATCCTGTGAGGAGCTGTGGATGTCCTTAGAGGTGCTAGGGGCCCTCAACCCCCATGACAGTTAACATTAGGTGCTAAGCACTGTGCTGGACCTAGCTCTAAATCCCTCTCTCCGTGCGGTGCACCACAAATCTCATAAGAAAACAACCCGTTTCAAGTGTTCAGTTAAGGACAACTAAATACATACACTTTCAATATCCCAGAGAGTAGATGCTTAGGTAAAAGCTGCCCTAAAACTAGTGTAGCTATTCAGTGGAGGATTCACCCAGTGCAGGGGACTCCTCTGGGGGCACGGAGCCACCATAGTAGCTCCTTCACTAGCCCCCATTCCTGACTCTGGTGTAGTGGGCATGTGCAGGGAAAATGGGGCAGAACAGGGGCATTCTTGCAGCTTGGTGATCCCAGGATACTGGAACAGTTCCTTGTGGGTGCTGTTTAATTTAAACGTAGTTTTGAGCAGCTCTATACCCTGGACTGGACTAGTACAGATCCTGTCCAAAGATCAAAGGGAGTGCAAAAAGCACATGTTATCCTCCGCGCCGTCTCATACTTGCCCATTGTTCCTCGGGCTCAGCTGAGAAATGTATTTAAAAATTTATGTAATACCCTCTTGTCTGAGATTAGATCAGCAGCATTTTCATAGTAAATGACATTTTTCAGAGGTTTATAACTTGATCTTAAAATTCGCACCAGACTAAAGCTTGGAATAAAGTGTTACACATCCGACACAAATAGTTTGATGAATATAAAAAAAATGTTTTTGAAGTTTAAGTGCCACATTTTGCTCTCCTTATTCAATGGGAACTCAAGTGGATAAGATGAGCCAGTTTTGGCCTTAAGGCTGGAAACCAATTAGGACTAGATACACATCTGGTGTAAATCAGTTTACCTCTATTGAAGTGTAATCCCCACTTGGGATTTGCCAGCTCCTGGAACTCTGGACTGAGTGGAGTCCGTACCCTACCGACTACAACAATAATGGCTACCACAGCTGTCTAACATCATTTCCCAGCAGGCTTGTAGTCATGGGTGTGGCAGAATGGACTAGGGATGGGGTTTGGGTCCAATCTTATTTAACATTTTTATTAATGACCTTGGCACAAAAAGTTGGAGTGTGCTAATAAAATCTGCAGATGACACAAAGATGGGAGGTATTGCCAATATGGTGGAGGACTGGAATATCATACAAGATATCTGGATGACCTTGAAAACTGTAGTAATAGAAATGGGATGAAATTTAATTGTGCAAAGGGCAAGGTCATGCATGTAGGGACTAACAACAAGAATTTTTGCTATAAGCTGGGGACATATCAGTTGGAAGCAACAAAGGAGTAAGAAAGACCTGGGTGTATTGGTCGATCACAGGATAACTATGAGCTGCTGATGTGATGCGACTGTGAAAAAAGGCTAATGCAATCCTAGATGCATCAGGCGAGGTATTTCCAGTAGAGACAGGGAAGTGTTAGTACCATTATACAAAGCATTGGTGAGACCTCAGCTGGAATACTGTGTGCAATTCTGGTCTCCCATGTTTAAGAAAGATGAATTCAAACTGGAACAGGTGCAAAGAAGGATGATCAGAGGAATGAAGAACCTACCTTACAAGAGGAGACTTAAGAAGCTTGGCTTGTTTAGCCTAACAAAACAAAGGCTGAGGGGAGATATGATCGCTCTCTATAAATACATCAGAGGGATAAATACCAGGGAGGGAGAGGAGTTATTTAAGTTAAGCGCCAATGTTGGCACAAGAACAAATGAATATAAACTGGCCATCAACAAGTTTAGGCTTGAAATTAGATGAAGGTTTCTAACCATCAGAGGAGTGAAGTGAAACAATCTTCGTAGGGGAGTAGTGGGGGCAAAAACTTAATTGGATCCAAGACTGAGTTTGATAAGTTTATCAGGGGGTGGTATGATGAGACTGCCTATAATGTCATGAGGCCCATCTGTGGCTGCTAGTAGCAATATCTCCAACAGACGGTGATGGGACTTTACATGGGGAGGGCTCTCTACAGCAAATTCTTTTCCAGGTGTCTGGCTGGTGTGTCTCACCATATTTGGGGTAGGGAAGGAATTTTCCCCCAGGTCAGAGATCCAGGTATTTTTCGCCTTCCTCTGCAGCATGGGACATGGGTCACTTGCTGGTTTAAATTAGTGTAAATAGTGGATTTTTTGTAACTTGAAGTCCTTAAACATGGTTTGAGGAGTTCAGTAACTCAGCCAGAGATTAGGGGCCTATTACAGGAGTGGGTGGGTGAGGTTCTGTGGCCTGGAATGTGCAGGAGGTCAGACTAGATGATCCCGATGGTCCCTTCTGGCTTTAAAGTCTATGAGTCTATGAAACCCCCGCTGAGGCCAATGGGGAGGTTTCTGCCTGGTGTGATTTGGACAAGCAGTTTGCTGGACCAGTGATGAGCCAGGGCTCCTCAGCCCCTCAGGGACAGGGAACAGCCTGACTCAGAGACAAAGCCACTAATATTAGATTCAGCTTTGAGTTTGGGAGCTGAGGGGGAAGCAGAACTGCTCAGGGAGTCTCTGAGTAACTCCCCTCCCACAAAGGCTGACTTTGAACTAGGGTGACCAGACAGCAAATGTGAAAAATACACCAGCTGAGAATCTGACCCTTTGTCTATACACAGATCCAATGAATGATGGTATTTTCAATATAAATTTGCCTAATAAATCAGAATGAAAGGAAAGGAGCAGTTATACTCTTTGGGTAAGTAAGACACAGATTTACCATGTAAGATGGGGTTTATCACGGCAGATCTGAGAGGAAATCATAGCAAGATCTAGATTTCTTTCAAAAGTTCAGAAGCCATGGCCATCCTAATAATAGATATGGAAGCTCATTCAAATGTTTTATACAGTTAATTGAAAATGGAATTTTGTTCCATGGTAACATTCTGACATTTTGGGGAAAAAAATACTTTCCAAATCAGAGCAAAAAGCCAAAGTTTCAAAATTTCCTGTGAGGTTAATATTCTGAAAAGTTTATCTTCAGGACCATGAAAAATGCTTTGTTTCAATAATGTTGAAACATTATAATATAAAACATTAATAGGATATTTTAATATAATTTAAAAGTCAAAATGTAATTAATTAAAATGACAAAAAGCTAAAGCTAACATTTTACCTTATCGAAACAAATTATTTCAGCATTACCAAAGCAAAATAAGAAATTCCAAATCATTGCAACTCTTTCCTGTCAAAAATTTCTTTGAAATTGACACATTCCTGCAAAAAATTTCGATTTCAATAAAACTGCATTTTCTGATGGAAAACTGTTCATACAAAAAGTATTAACCAGCTCTAATGTTCTGTGATAACAAAACTACAAGTCAGATCTTCAGCTGGTGGAAATCAGCACAGTTCCATTTACTTCATTGGGCCAGTTTACAGCAGCTGAGAATCTGGCTCTGTATTTACAGGCTTATACAATTCAAATTTCCATTTCAATTGTTTACATCTTAAAGAAAAGCTGTCCTATTTTCATTAAGCATAGCAGCTTCAAACTCCTTACCATGCATGAGCATTAACACATCTCTAAAAACAATTGCATTAATTAAAATTGCCAATTCTGATTTCCAGCAAAGGCATCCACCTTGCTAAAATATATATGTCATTTGTAATGCCAGCATTATGAAAGCCCAATGTAAGAGACTATAAATCTGTTGAAGCATAATTCCTTGCACAAGAAGATACGCACTGATCAAGAAGGTTGTTGATAAACTGAAGAGGGTTCAGAGAAGAGCCATGAGAATAATTACAGGATTAGAAAGCATACTGTCTAGCGATAGATTGCAGGAGCTCAATTGGTTTATCTTACTAAAGAGAAAGTTAAGGGCTAACTTGGTTACAGTCTATAAGTACCTACACAGGGAACCAATATTTAATAATGGGCTCTTCAACCTAGCAGAGAAATGGCTGGACATTGGAATTAGACCAATTCAGACTGGAAATATGGTGTAAATTGTTAATGGTGAGAGTAATTAACCATTGGAACAACTTACCAAGGTTCATGGTGGATTCTCCATCAATGACAAGTTTTAAATCAATATTGGCTGTTTTTTAAAAAGATGTTCTCTAGGAATTATTTTGGGAAGTTTTATGGCTTGTGTTATATAGGAGGTCAGACTAGTCCCTTCTGGCCTTCAAAGTTATGAATCTCTGAATCAAAAAGTATTCCATCAACAAGGGCTGGTGGGAAGTAGTGCCACCAGCTTTGATGTTGTGAAGATCATTTGAAGTTTTCTTTATGTAGATATTTTCTAAAAGAAAAGAGAGCCAATCAGAGTATCATAGGAGTGGAATCAGATAATATTTTCATAGGAAGCATTAAAAAATCTCAGTTATGAAGGGAATTTAATAAGGAGAAATTATTTCTTCCATAACAACTGTTGCTCCCAGGATCTTGGCAGTGCCTTCATTTCTAAAGCTCAAAAGACAAGGACTTGTTGAGGTTGACAAGCCAGATGACAGTTAAAATGGTAGGAAAAGAAAGATTCCAAACTCTGATAAACAGCTATAAAGGTCCACCTGAGACTAGAAATCAAAGAGTGCGAAATAAATCAAATAAAGCTAGCAATTTGCTCATGTACAAAAGACACAGGTCTTTATACACAACCAACACAATCGCTTCAAACACAAGAGAACAGGCAGGAGAAACATCAGAAACAACAGCAAGCAAGCTGCAGAGCTCATTAATATGCACAGATCATTACAGTCTCTCTCTAACTCCTCAGTTACAGTTGCCACTCAATTAGTAATAAATTCTAAAAGATAAAACCTGTTTTCCTCAAACAATGTCAAGATTGGCAGGGGCCAGGGTAGACAGGAAGCAGTGGCTGGTGCTGGGAAGCCAACTGTTATGAGCTCAGCACTCTCTATCTTGGGGACTTGCATAGGCTGCAGTGGAGAGGTTTTTTGTTTTTTTTAAAATGATATCCTATCTCCTAGAACTGGAAGGGACCTTGAAGGTCATCAAGTCCAGCCCCCTGCTTTCACTAGCAGGACCAAGTACTGATTTTGCCTCGGATCCCTAAGTGGCCCCCTCAAGGATTGAACTCACACCCCTGGGTTTAGCAGGCCAATGCTCAAACCACTGAGCTATCCCACCCCCTTTTGATGAGGGTTGTGAGAAGGATAGCCATTGCACAGCTTCTGAGCAACCCAGCTATAGCAGCTTTTTAACTTGATGTGCAGGCATTGTTGACCTCAGCTCACCTTTGCTTCAGTCAGATGCACTGCTGCTGTCAGGATCCTCTACAGCGGATGTAGGGAGTGCAAACAGGATTTGCCCCTACAGTATAAATCCTCCTCTCGGGGAAATCTGACCTCAGACCTCCTAACTCCCTGCAGGTCTCTGCACAAGCAAGACAAGCTGCCAGTCTAGAACATGGATCTTTTTGTAGGTTTAGAGCACTTTTCTCACTTCCTCCCCAAATCTGAATCACTAGGAGTTTTCAACTTCTCTTCACAATGGAAGGAGCAGCTGTTATACTAGGATTTAGTTGGTGGCAACTCATAACATTCAGGTTCCACTCCAACACCTGATGTCCTGCATGCTCTTCCAAACTTCGCGCTGTTCCTGCTGTAACTTGCCTTGGTGTGTAGTGCACGAGAGAGGAAGGTCCTTCAATGCTGCCCAGCAGTACCGGTTTGGTTCAGATTGGTGCAGGCACCAGGCCGTTCTTTATGAGGTGGGGTTTTGCTGTAAAGAACCTCAGAGGTAATCTTAGTAACTGCAGAGATAGCAGTAGTCTGTATTTTCTGGGCTTCTCTTCATTTCTGTTCTGTGCTGCATGTTCTGTGCTTTTATATCTGGGCTTATGAAATGAAGTCCTGTCTTCAATAACAGGCCTATGCTTGGTTCCAGATCTGCTGTAGTAGTAATAGTAGTATGAGACATGGCAACAGCTTGTGAATCTAATTTATTATCTCTCCAGAGTGATCTGCTCTCCTCTGCTTCGTACAAGGAAAAAAAAGTCTCCTCAGGACTGATCCAGCCATCATGCTGAAAAATCTGGCCAGGGCCTCACAATGTTAGACCTGTACAAGTTGATGAAAATCTGGCACTGTTAACCAGGTGTGTCAGCCAACTGCTCTCTCCCCCGTGATTGAACGTACCAGTGAAAACCGGCTTCAACTGCTCTCCCCCAGGCCGTTCATCAGGACTGTTATCACCAACAAATAGTGAATGTGATTCTGACATCCAGATCCACTAACTGAAAAGAATGCATTTTTAAAAATTAATCAGAAAGGCTCCCACTTGTGATGTGATTTGTATGGCCTGTTCAGATGATTACTCTTCCTGCCATCCAGGAAAGGGTGAGTAAATGGAATTACTTCATGTTTTAACATTGCCAATGAAATTACTTCAGTGGAGGTCCAAACACCCCATTGACCAGAAGTGCTGAGCATTCAGTAGCTCCCAGTCACTTCAGTGAAAGCTAGTAAGTCTCTGTGGCTAGGTCTACACTACAGCGGTGTTCCGACCTAAGATACGCAACTTCAGCTACGTGAATACCGTAGCTGAAGTTGCGTATTTTAGGTCGGCTTACCTGGTGGTGAGGACGGGGGAAAGCCGACCGCTGCCGCGCTGCCGCCGACTCCGCTACCGCCTCTTGTCGAGGTGGATTTCCGGAGTCGACGGCAGAGCGATCAGGGATCGATTTTACCGCGTCCTCACGAGACGCGGTAAGTCGATCCCCGATAAACCGATTGCTACCCGCCGGATCGGCGGGTAGTGAAGACGTAGCCTCAGTGCTTCTGAAAATTAGGTCACTTATTTAGTTATCTAAATATGGATTTAGGAGACTAATTTTGGGCATCTATTGTTGAAAAACTTGGTCTGTGTCTTCAACCACATCATTGTTTTTTATCCATTCAAGATGCCCCCTAGATCAAATAAAAAGAGAGGCTAACTTCTCCTTCCCTCTCTTACTGCGTGTTTGCACACAGAACAGTACAATAGACACTTCTAAATTAGATTAAAGCACAGTGTCCGTAACCATTAATGGGGATTACTCAACCATGCCAAGTCAATTGCTTTTTCCAGTAGACTATTGCTTTTTTTAGTTCTTTCTACTGGGAAGCCCAACCTACCTACTGTTGTTTGTTTTTTCTGGTGCTGGGCTCCAGAGTTGATGCAGGAGATTTCATCTGAAATCAGAGTCATTTTTGCATGTTAGGAAATTGTCCAGGCCCTAAAAGTGCTTAAATGTCATCTTCTGTTTCTCTGACTTTTCTTGTAAATTACATTATCCAAATCCAGATTGACTCAGAAGACAAAATTCCAAGCTAATATATTTCATTTGTCCACTTTTCTCAGATTTCCCATTTCATTCTGTTCAAGTTTGAAATTTGTTGTGAGAATGCCTTTGGGCAACCTCAGAATGGTTCATCTTGTTCCTGGGGGTCTGAGAATTAACTGTTTTGCAGGGGGGCAAAAACAGAATTTTATTTGTTGAATCCCTAATTCTCAAGCATTCAATGTCAAATTGTCATTACCAACCCAGCTTGACATTTTCTTTTGACATTTGAAGATTAAGTGATATTTAAATTAGACAGCACCAAGAGACACTAGTCATCAGCCAATCTGCCCCTTCTTAGGACTTGTCACCATAAGCAAAACTATAGCAACAGTGTTGGAAATATGGCATGGTATATACACATGTACAAGAGACTACAATTATTAGGTAATCTGTATTAAGCAAGAGACTCAAAATGTTCTCAGTCAATATAAGAAGACTACTTCAAGTGAGCAACTGATGAGGGGCCCATGTGTAGTTGCTTAATTATTATTATTATTTATTTGTATTAGATTTCTATGTGTATGTGATGGATAAAATAGACATTTAACCATTATTCCTGGAACTATTTATGATTTTGTTTACTCTCACATTTTAACAGGGATACAATTACAGATGCCATTTATTTGTTTAAAAAATTAAAAGGCAACAATTAGATTCACCCTCTTGAGGAATCTGACCCATAATACTCAGCTGCAGCCTTACTGGGGGGGAAAAAAAAAAATCAACCCAAAGACATTTCACTTTACAGCTGTTTCTGAGATTCACCCAAGTTTCGCTTGCAAAAGCAACAGATTACTATTTACTTCTATTTATTCGTTTACATTTTTATCCTGCTGCCTGTGGCTATGAATGCATTGCAGCAAACTGATTTGACTATACATTACCTGCATGAAAACATCTTTGCAGCTTTCTTTTAAACTCAAAATTCCTATAATACATGACAAATAAGAGCAAATATATGTCACACTTTAATTTTTTTTTAAAGCACAGATTGTTTTTATTATAACCTAGATTTAACATCAAGTCTGAGCCAAACCTTGGGGGCTTATAATAAGACAACTACAGAGAGACCAGGGTGATCTGATATAGCTTAAACTATTTAGTAGCTTGCTGAAAATACAAATAGAAAGCAATGATAGCAGTACTGTCAAACTGTAAACTGTCTGGTGGAATGTGAGAATTATATAAAAAAAAAAAAACCATGATCCATATTGAAATTCAATATATTTATTGAATTTGTCAGCAAAGGGCCAGGGACTGTTGATTAAATCAAGAAGAGGCATGTAAACACAGACTATTGAAAATGGCATTCCATGCAGTGCCCTTTGGACAGGACAAGAAGTTGCAGGCTAAAAATAAAAATGAAACAATACCACCAAAACTTATGATATGAATCCACAATATTCTGAATATGCAAAATGTTAAGGGAAACAAACATCAAAAAGTCAGCTAATCTATAATGATATACAAAGGCAGATTTGGTTTGTTATACTTTGAGATGGATTAAAGGCAAAAGGTACCAATCTACAGACAGAAGAGCCTCCACAGGTAATATTGTGTTATGGCAATGCCCTTACGAAACCTGTGGTGCCTGCAAATTGCAGCTTATTGTCCTAATTCCCTATCAGAAACTCTCATAGTATGTAATTTTGTACATGACTGGATAAATGTAAGTGCTGGGGCACGTTTAAAATATCCAACCTGGCAGGCTACCCACTAGTATTATTAAAGACAAGTAACAGGGGCCCTTAGTCAGGAAAGCATCCCTCCTCAAGAAACCATTTAAACATGTGTTTAAGTGAAGCATATGCTTAAGTGCTTTAATGAACTGGGGCCAGATTAACAACACCCAGCTCCTATTCGCCCAGTCACATACACGCTTCCTTCCTACAATAACCAGGAAAGGCGAGGAGTAGAAAATGCACTTAATTGTGCAGTTGACTTTGTCTCTTTAATGGGTCCATTCTTAACCATTCCCATCCTAAGTAGAACAACCAACATGTGGCTTGTACTGTGACGAGATTATGAATGATAGATGGACAGCTGTTTACATCTGGCATATGGGTGTTTGGTTTTGGGTTTGCTAGCCAGCCAACCAGCACCAGATGGCTTTTTTAGAGGGAACTCCCAGAGCTGGGATGCAGGAACAAAATGGGGTGAAAGAGACAGGTTCATTACTATTCCTTACTATTATTACTTCTCTATTAAGTCTCGTGTTGTAAAATGCAAGACAAATGAGACAGAAATAGCATATCGGACATTTCTAAGAAAGCGAGTGGTGCAATACTAAATGCGCTAAGTAAGATGATAGTAACCATGTAAGAAAAAGAACATCAGTACTATTACAATCTATATGTGATCATACCTGATGGGAAATCAGGGTATTGGCTGTAGCACTACCAAAGGTTAGCTCTTTATTCACCTTAGCCACCTTAACTGCACAAGTGTCTAGTAAGGTACGCATTGCACCATGTTTTAAGTAAAGATAGGCAAGGTGCCTGAACACCATATAGGAGTGTTATGCATCTTCTGTATACATTGAAGAGTCACCAGCATGGTAATTCCACAGAGCTTTACTGCAGCACTCAGAAAATTTAGCTGTAGCCAAGGGAAAAATCAGGTGTAGGCAGATTATGAAATATTCCATTGCATTCTCCCTCCCTTGGCATGAATTAGGAATGTATACTGTTCTGCTTTATACCCCTTATGGTCTATTTTAAAATATATTTTGGTCTTTCATAAGATACATGCAACTGCCTATATCATGTTCTCTCACCCATCAGATTGTCAGAAACCCTGGCACAACAGGATAGGTAGTAAAGCTGTGGAGATGAGGAACACGTTCTATAAGTACCAAGGACAAGACACAGGAAAGCAACCCATTAGTCTACAGATGAACTAGAGATACCAGGAGCCAGGCATATTAGAATCGAGGTGTACAATGTACAGGAGCAGCTTCTGTGCATGGGCAGAAGAGTTTCATAAAATAGGGAAAATATTATTTCTATCATTCTGACAGATATTGACGTTTATTTTTAAACATTTTTCTCTATTTTTATCCATTTCAATTTTCACAGTTGTGCAGAATTCTGGGAGGTTGGTCAGACAATAATTATTTAATGACAGCACCGATTGAGATTTAAAAAGTTAAAGCTTTATAATCATTAAAGCACCAATTGTCAACAGCACATGTCAAAATATATACGATAAATATCCTTGAATCAAACGCTAACAAAAATCCAGTCCTTCCAAGCCTAGTCATAAGCAACAAGTGATGTGACAGGCAGCACTGTTGGAAAAAGCTCTTTACTCGGCATGCTGAGTGGCCAATATCATATGCTCAGGTAATAGAGTTTGAGAGCAGGCAGTCAGGCCTCTGCACACCTGAGCCCTCCGGTTCCACACCACAGTAGATCCCTCCTGACACCTGGCTCTCTTTCTCCAGTTCCATTTGTCATAGAATCATAGAACTGGAAGGGACCTCGAGAGGTCATCTAATCCAGTCCCCTGCACTCGTGGCTAGTATTAGCTAGGTCATCCCTGACAGCTGTTTGTCTAACCTGCTCTTTAAAATCCCCAATGATGGAGATTCCAGAACCTCCCTAGGCAATTTATTCCAGTGCTTAACCACCCGGACAGCTAGGAAGGTTTTCCTAATGTCCAGCCTAAACCACCCTCGCTGCAGTGTAAGCCCATTGTTTCTTGTCCTAACCTCAGAAATTAAGGAGAACAATTTTTCACCCTCTTCCTTGTAACTACCTTTTAAGTACTTGAAAACTGTTATCATGTCCCCTCTCAGTCTTCTCTTTTCCAGACTAAATAAACCCAATTTTTTCAGTCTTCCCTCATAGGTCATGTTTTCTAGACCTTTAATCATTTTTGTTGCTCTTCTCTGGACTTTCTCCAATTTGCCTACATCTTTCCTGAAATGTGGCACCCAGAACTGAACCCAATACTCCAGTTGAGGCCTAATCAGCGTGGAGTAGAGCGGAAGAATTACTTCTTGTGTCTTGCTTACAACACTCCTGCTAATATATCCCAGAATGATGTTTGCTTTTTTGCAACAGTGTTACACTGTTGACTCATATTTAGCTTGTGACCCACTATGACCCCCAGATCCCTTTCTGCAGTACTCCTTCCTGGGTAGTCATTTCCCATTTTGTACGTGTGCAACTGAGTGTTCCTTCCTAAGTGGAGTACTTTGCATTTGTCCTTATTGAATTTCATCCTATTTCCTTCTGACCATTTCTCCAGTTTGTCCAGATGCTATAGGAAAGATGAGTGCAGCTCCTCCCTGGGCAGATACAAATGCTGGACAAAAGGAAAACAAATCACAAGTCAGCAGTGGGTGGAGGTGACTCAATGCACCAGGGCAGATTGGTTAGTTTTGTATAATGGCTGATACAGTGTTTAATCGTCTTACCCTTGGGTCTCATTAATTAACAGATGCATTCCTTGTTTACAGCAACAATTAACTAAATGGGATTTTAAATAGCAGATTCAAGCATAACATCCTCTGTCTGTGTGTCAGCAATCACTTCTCAGTCACTGGATTATAAAGGAATACACTTTGTCATAGGGGAGCTTCTGGAAGTAAAGGGGCACACAAACAGAAACTCCACAATAGTCAGTAATCACTAACACCCAGCAGCAGCTCCTTCCAAGAGTTTTTCAGAGTAACTCTAGGGGTGTTTGCAAAGCCATTGCGTGTATTCTGTGATATATGGACTCTGTCCACACCCCAGAGCCTGATCATTGGAAATATCTCCCCCATCAGGCTTACAGCACAGATCTGCTACGCTGCAAGGGAGGCCCAGGAGCACTAGTCGCAGCTTAATTGTGCCAAGACACTTAACGCACTGAAGCTTTCTTTGGTTGCTCTTAAATAAATGAGAACAAGTGCTGCCCTTTCAAGTAAGTTGTAGATTGCCTGGTGCAAATCAGGGGTTCATTTGCACTTCTCACTGCGGCAGGCATAGAGAGCGTAATAATGTTCAGTTGATGGTAACACGTTGTTTTTACTTCCGGTGCCATGAGGATTTCAACATGGCAAAGGTTACCCTCTCTGCTAGGTGGGTGGAGAGGAAAGACCTTTGTCCACTACCATGATGGCATCTCCTAACCAAGTTAATAGGAAGCTGTGCTCGAAAAGGTTCCTCCTTTCAGCTGAAGGACATTTTTTTGGCACCACTGCTGGGCAGGAAGCCCTCAGGAGACTTTCCCTAGAGGAGCGGAGGATGAGTGTAAAGAAGGAAAAATGCAGCATGTCAAATGAAGCTGCAAGGCCAAAGACCCGACACCCGGTTCTATGCATGTGCACGCACACGCACACACACGCTGCTTAGTTCCTGAATTTTGGTTCCTGAAAGATGATAGCTAGCTACTCAGTTGCACAGAGTTATGGAAGCCATATAATCAACGAGGTTTGCCCTGACACAAAAAATACCAATACAGTAATGTATTTGGAATACTGTACTTCACACCCTTTGTGTATATACCCTTCATACCATGACAGCGCATCTTGGCCTGTTGCTGAAAAACTCAGCCACGCATGAGCTTTGCTACGAGGCCTAGTATCAAACTGAGCAGCTGTAGATAAACAGTGTTATGTTCTGTAGAAAAGGCGTGTGATTTAATCTTATAGGGATGAATGGGCCCCTTGCAAAAAAAAAATTAGTTACGCTCCTCCCAGAGCAGAACAGGGACCAGATTGTGAATCTAGTCCCTGCTTCCAGCCCTGGCTCCAGGGGGAAGAACCTGGCACAGCCCTTTTCCTGACACTGCATTCTCCCCCGCTCCTGCTGGCCAAGCAGTGCTGGCTGGTGCAGATGGGAACAGATCCAAAATTCCACCCATTCCCCACACCTGCCTTCCCACC
Source organism: Terrapene triunguis (assembly GCF_002925995.2). Classification (NCBI taxonomy): domain Eukaryota; kingdom Metazoa; phylum Chordata; order Testudines; family Emydidae; genus Terrapene; species Terrapene triunguis. The sequence continues at coordinate 3,501,152 of NW_020664377.1, forward strand.
TGGAAGCAGGCGCATGGGGCGGCCAATGGAAAGAGCGGCACGTCCGGGTCTTCGGCGGCAATTCAGCAGTGGGTCCCTCACTCCCTCTTGGAGGGAAGGACCCACGGCTGAATTGCCGCCAAAGAATGAAGCGGCGTGGTAGAGCTGCCGCCAAAGTGCCGCCGATCGCGGCTTTATCTTTTATTTATTTTTTGGCTTCGCCACTTGGGGTGGCAAAAAAGCTGGAGCCGGCCCTGCCACCTGCACAGGAAGGAAGGGAGCTTGCCAGCAGTGGCTGCTCTCCCTGCCAAGTCCAGGCACAGTGTGACGATGGGGTCTCTGAACTCCCTTGCACTGGCGCCTTAGGTGGCTCTTGACCTGTAAAAAAAAAAAAAAGCCTATTCCAACTGTGGAAGAATGACAAATAGCAACAATCCTCACTGTCCCCGTGATTTAGTATTGTGGTCAGTGAAATACCAACTCTCAACAATTCCCTCGCACGTAAAGGATTGGAAAACAAGTCAATTGCCTAATTTTTGTCAACAGATCTCAGTTTTCTAAGTGGATTAGCCAAGAACAATGCAGTTTTCATAGAAGGGTCCACAGGCCTGTCCATAAAAAAAACCCAGTGTTGGCAAGTCTAGATATGTGACCGATTAATGTACTGGAGCTGCACCAAATATTGGGCCTGATTCACCACGGTATTGATTTCAGTAGAGTTTCACTGGCTGAAAGCTGGAGTAATGCAGAGGTGAATAAGGTCTATATTCTGTACTGAAAGCATCAGACACATCTCAACATTATATAAGGAATACAACAACATATTAATAATAATCAGTATTTAGGGGGCACATTCCCTTTTGGGAGATGACATTTTTGCATCCACACAGTCTGATTGTAGTAGATTGATTGAAATGTATGGAGAATGTGGTGCTCCAGTTACTCTTAGGAATGAGCCTCTATCCCGGAGGAAGCAAAAAAAGAAAAAGTAATCTGAATTTGCATCTGTATTAATGTTTGCATAGGCATGCCTGCCTCTAACCTGTCTGTATGCCAATACTAGACCTGCCAAGTTCAAAGCAAATCTGTAAGCTTGAAGGACTCGTTTTCACTTTCCCCTGTGGAGAATGGGAAAAGGGGGCGGACAGAGATGGCCAAATTCTCTGTTGGCCCAATGTGTTCTTCCCCCACTTTTGTGCCTAATCTCCATGGGGGCAAGTGGTCTGACTAGCCTGCGATGTGTTGCACTCGCTTGCAAGCTTACAGCTATTTTGAACGTGACTAGGTCTATGGTAGATAATAGAATTATGCCAGCAGAGAATTTGGCCCAGAAAGTGCACAGGTTTATAAATCACAATCAAAAGAGCTGTGTTTAGATATACAAACCACTTGGAGATAGGTTACATGCTCTCAGTCTCTGTAAGTAGATCTGTGGGGAATCACTTCTTAGTTAAGAACACATTTTACTTAATGAGCCACTGGTAAAAGATTTGTATCTGCTTGGACTCCAATAAAAAATGTCATATCTTGGCTCTTGAGTGCTTTCACCAGATAAGCAGCAAGTCACCGGACCAGAAACATTTCTGAACAGCAGATACACCACCATCCAGCTGGTACATTGTCAGGCAAGGCACACTTGCTGCTCTTCTACTGATGCTTTCAGAAAGGAGAAAAGATTCCGGTTTCTAACAAAAAGCTGTGGGCAGTGAGCCAGCTTTCAAGTCTCCACACACAAAGAATGGTTAAAGGCTGCCTCTTTGAGAGAGACTACACCAAGAAGTATGGGCCAGGACCAGACAATGAGAAATTTAACCCTTTGGGGTGCTGACAGACGCCCACAGAGAAGATGAGCATGCCCCAGGCGAATACTAAAATTCACTAAAGACGCAGTTTCTCTCTTTAATGAGCTGACAATGCTGGACTTTTTTCAATTCTGCCCTGCAAATGTCCTCATGCAGTGAGTTCAAGACAGATTGGGGTGTGATAGAAGATAGCCATGAATGTGCAGTACAATGCCATTGCAAACAATGCTATTTGAATATAGATAGACATTATAATAGTACCACTCTATATGGCTCTTGTGCAACAGCACAGGCAATACCATACACAGTTCTGGTCCCTACAGTTTAATAAGGATATAGAAAATGTTGAGAAATTACGAAGAAGGTTTGCTCAAAATGATACGGTGATTAGAATGTAAGACAAACAATAAGAGCCTGAGGGAACTAAACGTTTATAACCTAGGAAAGGTAAGGTGCAATGGGGATTTGATCTGAATCTATACATACCTTCAGGAAACATACACGCAGAAAAGGAATACTTCCGTCTCTGAAGGTGGCACAACAAAGAACAATGGTTAAGAAAGGAAACATAGATGAGAAGCTATGAAAATGTTTTTCACTGAACGTTCAAGCTCGGGAGTGTTAAGGGAAGTGACCACAGCATTATTGCCACAGACATTAAAAATCAGGTTAGACTTGGCCCTTGTCTCATCCTATGCCTTTTCAGCTTTGACATGCCTGCCCCAACCTCTCACCTTCATCATTTTCACCCCCTCAGAATTTCACAACGTCTGTCATGCTGGAACAGGCTTGCCCCTAGAACAGGGGTCGGCAACATTCGGCACGCGGCACGCCAGGGTAAGCACCCTAGCGGGCCGGGCCAGTTTATTTACCTGCTGACGCAGCAGGTTCGGCCCATCGCGGCCCCCACTGGCTGCGGTTCGCCGTCCCGGGCCAATGGGGGTGGCGGGAAGCCGCGGCCAGCACATCGCTCACCCGCGCCACTTCTTGCCGCCCCCATTGGCCCGGGACTGCGAACCGCGGCCAGTGGGGGCCGCGATCGGCCAAACCTGCCGCGTCAGCAGGTAAATAAACTGGCCCGGCCCGCCAGGGTGCTTACCCTGGCGAGCTGCGTGCCAAATGTTGCCGACCCCTGCATTACAGTCATTTAATCACTTTTTAAAAAAAGTAATTGATAGAATAAAATTTTAAATTACTATAGAAATGGACACAACCCATAGTCAATATTTATTCTGTGACCTAATGTTAGTTTATCAGTTGTGTTATTGCATAGGACTAGGGCATTATGTCAGGACTGTATATTTTTAGCAAATAGCCCTGAGAAAAAATGTTTCTGTTGCACTTTGTATTATGCACTATGGTAAGTACAGCAATGGTCCAATTCATACAGAAAAACTGTACCTGTGGGTAAGTCCCAGAGCACAGGTAAGAATTTAGCATTTTTGGAAATCAAAGTATAGGTATAAAATGAGTTTGCATAGACAGGGCCGGCTCTGGCTTTTTTGCCGCCCCAGGCAAAAAAGCCTCCCCCCGCCCCCCGCGGGCCAGAGCGCCGGGGGCAGGGCGGCGAGAGGGCGGCGAGCCCCGGCTGGGGCTCGGCTCTCCCCCCGGCGGCCGGGGGGAGGGCGGCCAGAGCGCCGGGGGGAGGGCGGCGAGCCCGGCTGTGGCCCCGCTCTCCCCGGCGGCCGGAGCGCCGCGCCGCCCCCCTCCAGGTGCCGCCCCAAGCACCAGCTTGGGTGCCTGGTGCCTGGAGCCGGCCCTGTGCATAGATCCAGATGAGTGTTAATGAGTGGGAATGCCTTTGAGAGTAATGTGGTGTTTTATTATTATTATTATAACATATGTTTGTCTTTTAAAATAGCAGTTTTATCGATATAGCACATGAAAATACAGTAAGGTGGGTGAGTGCAAGTAGAGATGGATTAGAAAGCTGAGGGAACCAGGATAACATCCAGTAAATTACACCCTCTCAAATTCAGAAATGAGTTTCAAGTGAACCAGGCTAATTCCACCAGTAGTGAAGGGAAGGATATTGCATAAACATTTTAGAAGAGTCAAGTCCCTGTGACATTTTTCGACAGAGTATAGCATTCTCCTGCAATTTGACTGATCATCATGGAAATTATTCCAATATCAAAGCATTACACTTTATCCCGTACTGATCCAGCCCTAATTAGACAAATTCAGCACTCAGATGTAGTGGAACTTGACTCCAATATTCTGTAGCAATATTCTGGTTTGTTCATCAACAAGAGGAAGACAAAATATATGGCTATCAATAGCCCCAAAGTAACCATTAGCATGGACAGAGAAACATTAGCAGAAGTCAATCATTTTACCTGTCTAGACAGTGAGATATGCAACAATGGTGACACCATGCTAGATGTCAAGTAATTAATATCAAAAGCAGCAAACAACTTTAATAAACTTGAAAAGAATTGGAAAAGCAGCATGATTGGCCCCGTGTAGTGAGCCGGTGTGGCACCCCTCCGTCTCTGACAGAGCCGAGCTTCCTCCAACCCCAGCGTGGGCGGAGCCACCGGGTCCGAGGCCCGCCCCTCCGAGGTCACGGCCCCAACCCGGAAGTACAAAAGCCCGCCAGCAGAGCTCAGTGAGAGCCAGACCGCCAGAGAGAGCAGACGTCCCGGGCCGAGCTCCCGCTTGGGAGACAGCCGCAGGCCGCGAGCCGCCTGCTAACGCCCCGCGCCGGTCAAGCCTCCCTCTCGCCAGGTACCCCAAGGAGGACTGGCCCAGCCTGCCCCGGACCCGTTACCCCGAGGAGGACTGGCCCAGCCTGCCCCGTGCCAGCTACCCTGAGGAGGACTGGCCCAGCCTGCCCCGGACCAGCTGCCCCGAGGAGGAGTCAAGCCTGCCCCGTGCCAGCTACCCTGGGGGAGAGCTGCCGGACCGGCCCCCAAACCCGCACCCGAGGAACCGATGCTCCTGGACTGGCCCGAACCCAGCATCGCCAAGGAGGTAGGCCCCGAGGGGGAACAAGGAAGTAGCCCGGGGGTAGCCGACCCCGGTCAGGCTGCAGAGGCCTGTGAGCCGATGTCAGTGTGTTTCGGTCAGGATACCCCACTGACCGGCAGCGACAGTAACCGCTGCTAGGGCCCCGGGCTGGAACGCAGTGGAGTGGGTGGGCCTGCGTTCCCCCCTGCCACCCCGCACGGGTGGCAGGCTTCCCCCTCACCCGACGCTCAGGTGTGGGAGCCTGGGCTTACCGTAACTGCTCGTTTGCTCAACCCTTGCCCCGAAGGGCCTGAGCCGGGACTGTTTGTGCCCCGCCCTGACCCAGGGCCTGGGCCCCTTAACCGCTTGTCTGCTCAGCCCCTGCGCCAGAGGGCCTGAGCTCCTTGACTGCTTGTCTGCTCAGCCCCTGCATCCAAGGGCCTGAGCTGGGACTGTTTGTGCCCCGCCCTGACCCAGGGCCTCGGCGCCTTGACTGCTTGTCTGCTCAACCCCTGCCCCAAAAGGGCTTGAGCTGTGACTGTTTCTGCCCCGCCCTGATCCAGGGCCGGGGTCTGCTTAGACTGTTAGTTAGCGCTCAGCCCCTACCTAAGGGCCTGAGCTTCTGAACTGTGAGCCGCTCAGCCCTTGCGTAAAGGGACCTGAGGTTGGACTGTCTGCACTTTAGTGAGCCAGTGTGGCACCCCTCCATCTCGGAGGGTAGAGCCCCGGCTCAACCCTACTACACCCCGACTTAAAAATATGACTTTTTAACCCAGCATCATGTCTATTCTTATTTATGGAGCAGAGTAATGGAAAACTACAATAGAAATTGGTAAGAAGATCAACTCATTCCAAAGTAAATGCCTTTGGAAGATCTTCAGAGTCCATTGAAAAGAGTTTCTTGTAACATCAGAAATTCTAAGTAGAGCAAACGAATCTAAAATATTAAGTATGGTAAGAAGATGATGAACAACATATTTAGGATATGCTTGAAGGCTGCAGCCAACATGACTTCTGTGGCAAGTGGTAATATAAACACTACCTTGAAAGAGAAAACCTAGAGAAACTTTATGTAGAACAATAGAGAAAGAGGCCAAATCCATCAACATGACACTCAACGTCTGAACATCCAAACACAAGACCAAAATAAAAGGCAGAAACTGGTGGATGCCCTATGAATCTGGAGGTGCAGGCGAGGAAGAAAGAATAAGATTCAGTAGCAGTCCTCCTTTCTAAGAGAGCCTATTTGCTGTGTGTTGAAGGGAAACATAGTCCGATTTAGGAACACACAGTTGTCTGAGGTCTGCCCACAAGAAAGGATCCTGTATAGGCTGTTTGGGGAAGCAACCACAGCTGGGGCCATGCCCCAATCAGGCCACAGCGAGCCCTATAAAAGGGCTGTGAGCCGGGGCTGAGTCTCTCTCTCTCTTGCTCTGGAGAGAGAAGGACCTAGCTGCCTGAGAACTCAGGGTACAGGGAACCAAGCAGGGCTGGGGGAAGGCAAGAGGAGCTGGGGAGCTCCGGCCTGGCAAGGAAAAGGCCAAAACAGGTACTGGGGCTGCAGCCCAGGGTTAGGCAGAGACAGCTGGTCCTAACCCCTTGCCGATGATGAGTGGTCATTACACACTGTAGTCTGCCCCAGTGAGCGGGGGATAGATGATGACTGGCAGTAGCCACTGAGGCAAGGAGGGTTTAGAGCAGGGGTCGGCAACGTTCGGCACTCGGCTCGCCAGGGTAAGCACCCTAGCGGGCCGGGCCAGTTTATTTACCTGCTGACGTGGCAGGTTCGGCCGATCGCGGCCCCCACTGGCCGCAGTTCGCCGTCCCGGGCCAATGGGGGCGGCGGGAAGCCGTGGCCAGCACGTCGCTCGCCCGCGCCGCTTCTCGCCGCCCCCATTGGCCCAGGACGGTGAACCGCGGCCAGTGGGGGCCACGATGGGCCAAACCTGCTGCATCAGCAGGTAAATAAACTGGCCCGGCCCGCTAGGGTGCTTACCCTGGCGAGCCGCGTGCCAAACGTTGCCAACCCCTGGTTTAGAGGGTTGGGGGTTCCCCTGGGAGGGGAAACCCAGAGTATGTTGGTACTGCTGGGGCAGAACCCTGAGGAAAAGGGCACCGGGGTCCGGGAGGGACATGGGGCCTGAGGCAGGCGAGACATCAGCTGACAGAGGGTGCTTTGGAGCTGGAAAAGAGCTAATTTCCAGGACAACCAGCAGGAGGCACCACACCAGTGAGTCTCACTTCACTACACCATGAAAGGGTAAACAGTTTTCCTATGTCCTATTGTGAGAATGTCTGTCTTCCTTATCCAATCTCCAGACTTAAGGCACAGACTACAGCTATGTACCATGAACTAAAGTTCTATTTTACGATGGGGTAGTAGGAATTTAATATAACTGGGACTGCATCTGATTACTCTAATCCTAACTGTCTTACTGATACCATGTGCTCTCTGCATCTGTTTGATGTATCCTTCTGTCATCTCTTGTCTTGTTTAGACTGTAAGATTTTTGGGGCAGGAACTGTCTTTTCATTATATTTGCCTCAGACAATGGACCTCTGATCCCAAAGTGGGGTGTCTGGATGCTACCGTCATAGAAATAATAATGTAGAAGAACTGAGCTTCAGCAGGCTCTCAGAACAGTTGGTCTGAAAATGGAAAAGAAATGGCATTTGTTTTGTTTCTGATTTACAACAAAATGTTGTTTTCGTTGCCATTTTCTGAGCAGCTCTATTCTTTATTCTAGAATGGAGTCAGACTGCAGAATATCATCTCACTCAGATATTGCTATAGCCTGAGGCAAGTGCAGACCTTCTGGTCCGTGCATTATACATCTTACATAAGAATTCTCAAGACTGGCCTACACTAGAATGTTAGGTCGATCCAGCTACATCACTCACAGGTGTGAGAAAAGCTGCCCCAACCCCTGGTGTAGACAGCGCTAGGTCAATGGAAAAATTCTTCCATCGAACTAGCTACCAGCTCTCGGGGAGGTGGATTACCTACGCCGACAGAAGAACCTCTCCCATCGACGTAGGTAGTGACTACATTGAAGTGCTACTGCAGCTGTGCCACTGTAGTGTTTCACGTGTCACCAAGCTCATCGTTTTTCCTAGAAGCCACCAGGGTTCTGCTGTAAATCTGTATGGCCAAAGATGTGACCCTACATTGGGTGAACATGTCATTCCCAACAAAGGAAATGACTGGCTGCATAGATCATCTGCCCTTTTAAGCTATGTAAAGCATCATATATTGCCACTAATACACAATTCTGGGGTTGTGCATCTCTTTGGATCCCTTTAAAAGGTTTCTACTCATAAGTAGCAAAACTATCCTCAATTAATTGAAATACCCTCCACTTTTTTCTTCCTCGGGAACAAGACATCCCCTGCAGATGAGGCCCAAATAAAAAATATTACCAGGATTTTTCAAAACAGATGAGAGGTATGTGATATTGCACAATATCTGTTTATTTTACCGCCCATCTTATGTGTTTGTTTCTTATAGCTGTCCACCATTTCAGACCAAGACAAAGATTTGAGTAGCTTTCTCAGAATCCTGTTCCACTGTGTGTAGGTACTACTACCATAGGACAGAACCAATATACAGAAAGCATTGTGGACCTCACAGTCCATGGATACACTCTGGATTGAGCAAAAGCAAACATGGATGATATAGATCAGTAAGGTTAGCCAAACATCTCAGGAGTCTCAATTAACACAGATGCTGTTTCTAATAAAGTCCTTTCATCCAGTTGATTAAGGTGCTATATAAAACTCCCTTTGGGGTACAGCAGAATTCCTTTTACATTCCTGGCAACATCTCTGTGCTCCAGTGGTGGATTTCATAGTCCGGATTATGTAACAACTGTTCCTTGCTCTCATTTTTGTGTGCTTGTTTTGTTGTGGTATTGTGTAGCTTTTGTGCTTCATTTAATGCTGCCCAGAGAAAACACATTAGGGCAGAGATCCTCACTGTATACCGGAGTCATTCCATTGAAGTCAGTGGAGCTGCATTGATGGACACCAGCTGAGAGTCTGGGCTTGTGCAATGTACTGATGTACCAAAAGGAAATATGAAGCGACAGATAATTAATCCTCCAGTGTAGGTATCCTTCTGTCTCCATTTTACATATCTGTGGAAAGGGCTTAAATCAAATGGTGTCACAGATATCTTTGTGAAAACTGTAAGTCAGGCCATTAGTTTTTAATCAAAGAATAATATAAATTGCAGATAAAAAATCCTATTAGGTCATCTTTTCCTTCTCCTTCTACCACAGCTCTTTTCCTGACAATATATATAAAATATTACAGTACAATATGCATTAAATAATAAAATCTGTATTGTGTAAAACAATATGCATTATACATTTTTAATAACCAATTGATTAATTTTCATTAAAATCCCAGAACTGTATGGTAATATTCCATTGCATATCACATTTCATATAAAGGCAGTGTCATAGGTGTAAGTTTACTTAAGTATTTTCAATTACAGGAAATGCTAATGCTATTCAATAGTAATATTCAAGCATTGGTTAACTTGGGCTCTCCAGACTTGTTTGTGCCCTATAGGTCCTCTAGATACAATAATTCATGGAAGCTAACGGTATGTAGAAAAACATGTTTTTTTTCCAATTCCCCAAACTAATGTTGGTGGCCAGTCTATTCTATTCTAATTAATTGCACCATAATTCTGAAGACCTGCAAACCTGTTAGTACACTTGACCCCTGGAATTTCATCTTGATACTAAGATCTTGGGAGTGAATTAAGTCATAACACAATGGGAGCGGGTAACTAACATATCATGGTTTCAGAGTAGCAGCCGTGTTAGTCTGTATCCACAAAAAGAACAGGAGTACTTGTGGCACCTTAGAGACTAACAAATTTATTTGAGCATAAGCTTTCGTGGGCTACATCCCACTTCTTCGGATGCATAGAATGGAACATATATTGAGGAGATATATATACACACATACAGAGAGCATGAACAGGTGGGAGTTGTCTTACCAACTTGTCTTAACTACAATACCCACCTGCTGAAGTGAAAAAACAGATTGACAGAGCCAGACGAGTACCCAGAAGTCGCCTCCTACAAGACAGGCCCAACAAAGAAAATAACAGAATACCACTAGCTGTCACCTTCAGCCCCCAACTAAAACCTCTCCAGCGCATCATCAAAGATCTACAACCTATCCTGAAAGATGATCCCTCACTCTCACAGATCTTGGGGACAGACCTGTCCTCGCTTACAGACAATCACCCAACCTGAAGCAAATACTCACCAGCAACCACACATCACTGAACAAAAACACTGACCCAGGAACCTATCCTTGCAACAAAGCCCGATGCCAACTCTGTCCACATATCTATTCAAGTGACATCATCATAGGACCTAATCACATCAGCCACACCATCCGGGGCTCGTTCACCTGCACATCTACCAATGTGATATATGCCATCATGTGCCAGCAATGCCCCTCTGCCATATACATTGGCCAAACCGGACAGTCTCTACGCAAAAGAATTAATGGACACAAATCTGACATCAGGAATCATAATACTCAAAAACCAGTGGGAGAACACTTTAACCTGTCTGGTCATTCAATGACAGACCTGCGGGTGGCTATTTTACAACAGAAAAGCTTCAAAAACAGACTCCAACGAGAAACTGCTGAACTCGAATTGGTATGCAAATTAGACACAATCAATTTAGGTTTGAATAAAGACTGGGAATGGCTGAGCCATTACAAACATTGAATCTATCTCCCCATGTAAGTACTCTCACACTTCTTATCAACCTGTCTGTACTGGGCTATCTTGATTATCACTTCAAAAGGTTTTTTTTGTTTTTTGTTTTTTTCCTCTTACTTAATTGGCCTCTCAGAGTTGGTAAGACAACTCCCACCTGTTCATGCTCTCTCTATGTGTGTGTATATATATCTCCTCAATATATGTTCCACTCTATGCATCCGAAGAAGTGGGATGTAGCCCACGAAAGCTTATGCTCTAATAAATTTGTTAGTCTCTAAGGTGCCACAAGTACTCCTGTTCTTTTAACATATCATGGTAACTACCCTGGCAAGATTCAAAAGGCTCCTTGTGTTTTTATCTCTAGTTCTTCAAAGCCTATTTGTATTCAGTGTTGATTAGCCTATTGGATGTAGTGCAAGCAGAACATATACTTAACTGCAAAATAAAATCTGGCACACAGCCTCAGGCTGATGGGAAAATCCATTTGATTTCTGAGGTCTTAGGACTTGGTGCATTCTTTTTTTTTTCTTCTTCTCTAGGACCTGACTGAAATACAGTTATGACTAAAGTCAAGGTGACCTGCAAAGGATTATTTTTTAAATTGGGCTTTTATCCCCTTTAACTTCTGATGTATAAGGAAGGTCGAAGTTTGAAGATTTTTTTTCTGCTTATTTCTTACCTTAGAAATATCAGAAATGTTAGATCTGGTCTTCCTTGGTTTTGTTGGAAGACCCTCAAGGTCTTGGGGAATAGGAATGTTTTTTGTGAACTCTAACACTTATTGGAAAGGGTGAAAATTGGCTCTTTTACAGTGGCTACTTTTGTCCAAAATATTAAGTAATCATTGAAGTTCAATATATGTTAACTAAAAACAAAAAGCTAAATTCTCTGCTGTTGTAAATGGGTGAAAAGTATAAATTCATGGAGTAGCACCCATTTATACCCACAGAAAATACGGCCCAAAGAATTTTAAATATTCTAATGAGGCATCCCTTCCCGTCTCAGTCCCTCAGCTGTCACTCTCTTGGTTGTTGTGATGTCACCATTTCACTACATCTCCAGTCATCTTATCAGAGCGCCTTACAGGTGAGGGGTTGGAGAGAAGAGTAGTATAGGGAGCTTCTTCCTTTCCCACCCACAGTGGAGCTGTTACCTATACCTGACAATGGAGGGGGTGAGGAGGATATCACTCCAGGTTGAAGGCCTGGCCAGGTTTTGATGCCCACTCCCTGCACACCTGCTAGCAGCAGGCACTGATAGGAGCTAAGCTGGCTCTTTTCAAATGCAGCTGAAAGGCACCCAATGCAGGGTATATTCCCCAGTGTCTCCTGAAGCTTCCTGCCCGCCTGCCCTATACTGTCAGAATGCCACAGAACACAGATGTTTGGTCAGAGCAGCTCCACGCACCTTCCGCAGCCCCTCCCACTGTCCCCTTCGCACACCTAGCTTAGTGGCCCAGAGAGGAGTGAGGAAACCAACTGGGCCTTTTAGTCCTGAGAGCTGTAAACCATGCCACATCGAAAGCCATACCTTACAAGCAAAGTCAGACACTACGCTTTAGAAAAAAGGGCAGCAGATTTTGTGGAAGGGGATGGTTAAAAGAGATAGGGACTATGATTGTTCCTCAATTAACCTATTAACCTCTCAGTGCTGTATACCATGTGCAGCACATTTTGTATATGGTAAAACAAGAACATGGGGGTGAAAGGTTTAATATATACAATTGTAAAGTGTTGCTGGCTAACATCACCCTAAAGGAGAGTGGTATCTATGGCATATGCATCCTAAGAGAGATTTGTCCGACTCCTTGTATATTTATTTCTAATTCTTCAAAGCCTGTCTCTATTCAGTATAGATTCCCATTCAACTAATTCACTGTTACTCACAGCTAATGGTGCTGAAAAATATTACCATATCAAACAAATGGTGATTATCACATGAGAAATATCTGCAGTTGTGTGTGTCAGATATTCCAGTCACATCTCATGCAACACAGACTGAATTTAAGAAGAGTAAAGGACTGTTTTAAAATGTGATGGGTGTGCAATGGTTATATATAACATTTTTTTCTTATCTTTTCACAAATTTTTGTTTTCATGGAAGATTTCTGTTTTCTTGCAAACTCTTAAAAATGTTGCACAGCATACAAACAATTTGCATTCCTTTTGCTATTGCTTCAGATGTTGTAAGTAGCACTAGAATTTGTTCTTTCATAATCCAGTTCCTCCTTCAATTTGATCCTACAGTAAAGTAAGAATCCATTATTTGTGTCTTGATAATTTTGCACTGGAAATGATGTAAGTGTGATTCTGAAAAGTGACTCTCTGAAAGTGGCACGGTAGGGTTCTGTGTTTGTTTATAGTCTCACAGATCAAGGGCCCAATCCAATTCCCAATAAAATCACTGGAAATTGGATCAGGCCCATAATTTGCTTGGTTTATATATAAAAGAAGGTGGGTGAAATCCTGGTTCCATTAGCATCAATGGCAAATCTCCCACTGACTTTAGTAGTACCAAGATCTCACCCTGTGTGTATTTCCTAACTGCCTCCTACGCAACTTCACTTGAAAATCAAGCTGGGTTCTTTCTGGCTTAGTCATCATCAACAGTACAAGATTCTATAAGCCAAATTGTGCTCTCACTTACACCTGTGGAAAGCCATCATCTTCAATGGGGTTGTACAGCTGGTTCTCCAAATGGAATTTTGTTAACAATTATTTGGATGATGTACAAACCAGAATAGACTCCAGCTCACTCTCACAGAGCTGTGCTGGCATTTCAGAGTTAACAGGAGAAAAAAGTGGTAAAAACCTCTATTTGTCACTAACGTCAGTCGGCATGACTTTGAACGAAAACAGGAAGCAGTCACTTTTCAGAGCGGAACTGCACATTAACGTTTCATAGGAAGAATACCCAAGGGGAAGAGTTGTGCTTGCTTAAAAACAAGTGTCAAACATGGCAGGAAAATGAGAGGGAAACTACAGCTAAAGTGTGATATGTTTGAAGGCTTCCCACAATACGGCTTAAAATTAGGCTGCTAATTGTATACACTGAAGTTTGGAGGAACCTGACACAATCAAAGAGGGAAATCAGAGTAATTTGCTCATTCTGGGAGGCTCACTTTGTTTTCTCATGATCCGTGTCCTTCTTTGTTGTCTAGTATTCATCCAAACAGAAAAATATCATTTGGGGTTTAATCTGCTGAGATGATTTCCATGGCTGTTTTGCTTCACTTATCTGAAAAGAGTCCCAGTACCACACAGAAGGCAGCGTAAATCCCTAAACTGGTAAGTGGGTGCTGCATTCCCTCATGCTTCCCAGGACGCTGAGCAGCCAACCACAGAAGTGAGAGAGCCTATCATTCCCTAAAATCCAATGTCTCCCATGACATTATGATGAGCCACCTGCACTACCAGTGAGCTACCCTGGCCACATGTTTTCCAGTAACTACATTAAAATGAACCAAGCCAAACTCAACAGCATTCTGTTACTTCATCTTTTGTGTTGCTGGGAGCTACTGATTCCTTTTGGCTTCACATACTTTTTATAGCCAGTTATCGCTATCTTTTATTTTTTCAACTAGGGGGAAATAAGTCAGACCTTATCTATGAACGGTGAGTGCTTTTCTCCTTCTTAGTGGTGGGGGGGGGGGGAGATTTCAGCTGGAAAATATTGTCCCTAAGAACCCGATGTGACTTATTTTATTATTATGATTAAATTGAGAAGCCTCATTATTTTCCCTGGATGCTGAGAGCCCAAGTCTCTGCTGTCTGTCATCTCAGTCAGTCCATTATACCTGTGCAGAGTTAGTGCAAAAATTGGGTGTGAAAAGCTACCATTCTGATATGGCACTTTGCACAGCTTTAATGCCCCATTCCTGCAAATGTGTTCCCTTATTTTTGAAAGCTTCTCCATTCAGTTTAACAAAATCTCACCCATCTGCCAGTCCTCCTTTGGTCAGACTATGGTGTATTTTATCCATGCTTTGCTTTTGTTTTGAAATTCCCCAAGACCAACCTGTCCCTTTGCCATGGCACTTTGTAACATTGGCACAGCCACTGCAAATGCAAACAGCTGTGGTGGCCGCCACTGTACAGTAGGAACAGCAAGTAAAAGTTCAGCCCTAACAATAAGCAAATAGAATGGATGGTTGTGTCATTTAAAAACAATCGGGCATGCCATGACAGGCATGAAGTGACTCAATGAACTGACAGCTTTTCCTGTTCTCCCACTAAGGAGGAGCCCCATATGCAACTCCATAGTGCTCCGAGATTAAATTATCCAGCAAATAATTTTGATTAATGAATAAATTCAAAAAACATCATGATCTATTTGAGGACAATTTAAAAGCAGAAACAGAGGTGAAATTTATCAAATTAATTCTTTGTTACAAATTATTCTCACTTCTATTAAGTATCTACGTGACCAAAAAGGATCTATCAACCAATTATCCGGCATATAAGAAAAAAGTACTATGAGTCTTGCCTTTGTATTTTCCTGTAGGTCATATACCCAGAATTATAGTCCAGTCCTATATTTGTTACTCATTAAACAATTAAATTATTCAGTGTTCTTGGTTTGTACTTTTCTGCTCTACACTCCTAAAAGAGCTGAGAAGACCATGAGCCACTGCCGACTGCCTGGTGGAATTAGGCCAGTTGGTAAGATACCCTTCCATTTTCTGAAATAAGTCCAACTGCCCACAGGAAAACTTCTTTTTCAGACAGGCATTATAGGGTGCTATGACTTTGGGGGCACCATTACCTCTCTTCCTTTGCCTCCACAGTGGCGTGCTGGCCGCAGGAAGTGCAGAGGGCTGGTAGCCTTTGATCCCCCTTTCCCTAGAAGAGGAAACAGCAGCATTGTGAGCAGGGCAGAGGACCTTCTGTAGCCACAGAAGGAGCCAAAAGCAGTCTGTACTGTTTTTCATGTCTCTGCAGCTGAGTTTCTCTAGGCTAGATCAAGATTCCATGCTCTAGACAACAGAGATCAGGCCAAGGCTCCTTGCAGATTCCAGACAGTTCATAATTGTCCTGCCTTTTTCATCCCCTTCTACCAGGGATCGCTGCAGCTTGGCAAAGCACAACCCTCTGTACCTGTTTCCTGTATCAGGCACAACAGCACTGCTTACAACTGAAATTGTCTAGTTCAGGTCAGCAAAGTGTTATTAGCATCCCCTCTCATTCAGCATCTCTGCGCCATGATTGTTCCTGACTCCCTGTTGCTTGCAGACCTGAGGAGCCAGGAAGCAGGATCCAGATATAATAGAGAGATCCCACTGGGCCACAGTGCCTTGCCAGGTCAGCTCAGGGCAGAAGATTTAGCTGGCTTTTCATGTAAATGAATGGCCTTTCAGCCTTTCACATTCTAGATACTCCTGTGAGACATCTACTTCATTCCCCACTACCGTGATTGTGACATGACTTACTGCATCTAGGAGGAGCTGGAGGAAGATGACATATAAATCTTAGCTGTGGAAAAAATTAAAAGGTACTCTCAGAAGTTGTAAGTTTTCCCCAAAAAGCGTGACCAAGTATCTAATAGCTTAAGTCATAGACCCAGAGCCAGTCCTGCTTTTGGTGCCCCACACAGGTCACGCGCTGTGTGCAGATTCTGAAGGAGAGCCAGGAGACAGGGATGTGAGCATGAACAGGACAGGACAGTGAAGGCCACAAGCAGCACAGCACAACCTGAGCCACAGGGAGGTCTGGAGTAGCTGGTGCTGTTGCTGCACCCAGACTTACAGAAGTGAGGGGAAAACAGAAAAGGATATCCCCGGACTGGTAACCACTGGCAGAGAGGAGGCTCAGAGTGGGCCGTGAGGAGCAGCAGACGCCATCACCTAGCGCCTGAGGAAAGAGAGGCACAGCAGTGAGGAACATCACATGGAGGAAGCTAAAGGAGACCTGGGCAGCAATAGCACCAGCAACCTGGAAGAAGAAGAAAAAGCAGCAAAAACTGAGGCGTGTGTGAATGTAACTGGGTAGTGCAAGAGATTGAGGTGTATGCATGGTAGAGAGGGTGATGTGAGGAGATAGAAGGTTCTGGTGTGTATGGTCAAGAGTGGGGGAGTTTTGTGTATGTCTGTTGGGCATTGTAATGAGTATATCTGCCCTTCACCAATGAAGTGCTGCTCCAAGAGGCATTTCTCACACCTCTTCTGAAAATTGGCAGGACTGACTCTGCAGAGACCTACAAAGTGCATTGGCCAAGTTTTATATTTCTCTGAGGTATAAACAAAAGTATTCTAACAGATGATACAATCTACTAATCCTGGAGGCGAAAAAAATGGCAATAGAGCTTGTGAGTAATAGATGTTTAGTTGATGAGGAAGCTGAGGGTATGTGGAACTCAGTGCCACCAGATATCACTGAGGCCAAGTATTTAGTAGGATTGGGAGTAAAGATGAAATATGAATATGCATGGATAAGAACATCCACAGTTACATTAAATAATATTTTTTAAATTGTTCTGAAAGAATAAAACCCCACTTGCTTCTAGGCATAAGCCAACCTCTGACGGGTTTTAACCAGAAATTTACCACAAGGAAGATTATTCCATAACTGTTTGTTATGAAGTTACCTGCTCCTTCCTTTAAAGCATCTAGTCCTGGCCACCGTCAGAGACAGGATACTGGACTAAATGGACCACTGGTTCAACCCAGAAAGGCAATTCCTATGTTCCTCACCCTCCCACCATCTCATTTCACTCCCCTAAGACATCAGAGCATGGACAGATCCCGCTGATGTACTTGCTCTTGTGAAGAAAAGGATTGTTCACCACCAGGCCATGCTCTGGAATGACAAGTATGCAAGAATTAGTATCCTCAAATTCTCTATAAATGTTGGGGTTAATCTCCAGGGTTTACAAGGCCCTTTAAATGTGTTTTAATAAGAGAATGTGCTTTACAAAAGACCCATCTAACACTTCACTTATCAGCAACATTTAAGGGAAGGTAAACCCAGCTGTGATAATAGTGCAGATTTTCAGTGAGGGCCCTAACCAGAATGCCAAAGTCAAAGTAATAAATGTTTTAATTTCAGAATAACAGTTTCCCAAATGGCTGAAGAACATTCCATTCAATCCGGACAGCTTGAGGGCAATAGCTGCCAGAGTTTTTTTATTCTCTCTCAAACCTGGTAATATAAAGAATCAGGTAAAGCAACCTTGCACTCTTTCTGAAATATGCCAGGTTAGGGCTACATTCTGCTACCTCAAATAGGACCTTATTCCATTAGCAGTCTCATTAAAATGATGGCACTACTCACAGAGTATGGTGCTACTCAACATGAGTAAGGATGGGTCCCTAAACAGTAAGATTATGTGAAATCAGAATAGCCTAATGGCCACACATGAGGGATTCAAGTCTGTGTGTCTTCTCCAGTGCTTCATTCCCTAGGCAAGTAGGGGTTGGAGCATTTCCTTGCACTCTCTGGCAATTGCCTTTTGGCAGACAGCATGAGCAGTGTTAACAGACTGTGGAGGGAGCAGCACCCAGACCTCCTCATAGCCTGATCCTAATCTCACTGATGCTGGTGTAAATTAGGAGTAAAACCATGGACGTTAACAGAGTTACACCAGTTTTACAATGGTATTAGTGAGATCAGAATCAGGCCATTAGTCTTACGGGTAGCTCTTGGAAGATTGCCCACACAACCAGCTCCACCTAGAGCATGGAACAAGAGTTAATACACCAAGCGTGCTGCACAAGCCAGGCCTTGAGCCTGCTAAGTTCTTCTTGGCCTTCTGTCAATCTGATTTTCAATGGCCTCTTGTTATGCAAACCCTTGAGTGAGCTGAGCATGCCTCCGGGCAAATGGGAACTAGAAGCACATTATGAGCCTGGTCCTGGTTTTGGTTATGGAAAGGGAGTTTTACCACTGATTTCAAAGGACTAAAGATTGGGCCTACTATGGATACACTTCTGCAAGGCAACTGAATCAGGATCCTGGCAATCAGCAGAGTATTGATGGCACATTATGGATAAGAAAAATATTGATGAATTCCACTATATAAGTATTGGACAAACAAATATATGTGTAGTATACAAATGGTGTGGATGAAAGCTGTGATTGGGGCTTTTGGAAGACAGACTGAGCACTGTTAACAGACTGTGGACAGAGCACCCTCTTCACCCATTAGATCACTATATAGTTTTCAGTTAACTTATTTCTTCTGCACTTTTTTGTCTATGGCCATCCAACATCGTCACAGATGAAAGGAAACATGACGAAGTCAGTCAGTCAATGGTACTTGACAGTAGTGTGGGGAAAGAGCCAGATGTATGAGCGGCAAACCTTCTTATGGTGGCTACAGGTCCACTCATCTTATGGAGGTTGGAGCACACTCTGCTTCCTACCTCACCTGTGGGCCTCAGCCTGGACTCTCTGATGGCTCTCCGTGATGACTGCAGCAGCCTTGACCTGGCTTCTCTAGACTGAGCAGTTATGGGCAGGATTCTCCCAGTTGTCAGTGGGAATGCTGAATTTCTTGAGACCTTGCTTGATCTTGTCGCTGTATCGGAGCTTTGGCCTTCCTCTGTGTCACAGGCAGTCCTTGAGTTGGCCACAGAGCACAGTCTGTGGCAGACAATCTTCAAGCAAATGCTCCACATAGGGTGACCAAATAGAAAGTGTGAAAAATCGGGACGGGGTGGGGGGTAATAGGTGCCTATATAAGAAAAATTCCCAAATATCAGGACTGTCCCTATAAAATCGGGACATCTGGTCAACCTAGCTCCACATGTCCCAGCCAGTGAAACCTGTGAGCATCCAGCATAGTCTGCATAGACTGTAGGCTGGTTCTCTCAATGATCTCATTGTTAGTGTATAGTGCATCGGGCTGAAGAACATTCCAATCAATCCGGACAGCTTGAGGGGAATAGCTGCCAGAGGTTTAGTATCTCTCTCAAACTTGGTAATATAAAGAAACTGGTAAAGCAGTCCAACACAGATGCTGGGTAAAATAATGGAGCAGCTGATACGGAGGGTAATATAATTCACGTTTTTTAATAGAAATAAATATCAACAAGGATATAAGCATTGCACCACCATCTTGGCATAAGAATCTGAACTTCACTGGAAATATTTCTATTAAATGCTCATGAAAACCAGCCAGGCTAGCATAATAAATCAAATGCATGAATTAGACATCCAAAGAAGTAGGAATGACTTTGTTTGGCTATTTTATCGTACATTTTCAAAGCACTCTATTTCCATATGGCTGTGGTAAGACTCATGACCTTAATGCTTTTTGAGGGAGAGGGTGTTGTATCTTAGTTTTACTTGCAAATGGCTATGTTTATCATTTGGTTTGGTTTATATTATGGGCTGATTTTTATAAGTGGTAAAACAATGATCACTGTATTATAGTAATTTGCTAATGAATTGATTTATAATATGGAAAGCAAAGAGATGTTTTGTTTTATTGGCGGCATTACCACTTACTATTTAAAATGTCAACTGCAATAATCCACAGATTGTGGAACGCAGGCCACCTTCTATGGAGAGAGGGTTCTGTATACAACATGACCTCCATCTCAGTAGGGGAAACCAATCTTCTAGGGACAGGCTGACTAGACTAGTCCGGAGAGTGTTAAACTAAAAAAAAAAAAAAAAAAAAAAATTAGAGATGAGGTGGAATAAAAGGGTGGAACAAAGGAGCATTCATTTAGCAATAAATCAAGATGTCAAGAACAAAATTAATCAAGGCACCAAGAGACACAAAGAGAAGAAATTCTTTAATTGCCTATACACCAATTGGAGGAATTGGAATTGCCCATTTACAAAAATAAGTTTGACCTAATTGGAATTACTGAAACCTGGTGGGAAGCTGTTTGGAATGTGAAATCACGGGTTACACCCTATTTAGAAATAATCGAGTGGGCAAAAAAGTGGGAGAGTGCCAGTGTGTGTCAAAAATGGCATTCCCTCTTTCCAGGTCACTGGCAACTTGGAAGCAAATGGTCTTGGATGTTTATGGACCAATGTTCTAACAGATACAGCATAGGATGGGGCATTAGTGGGTGTCTGCTACAGACCACCAAATAACACTAGAGAACAGGATGACCAATTTCTTATGCACCTGTTTTAATGTGTAGGAAAACTGGGGAAGTGCCAAAGGACTAGAAGAAAGCGAATGTTGTGCCAATATTTTAAAAGGGTAGATAGAACAACCCAAATAATTATAGGTCTGTCAGGCTGACACAGACCCTGGATAAAATAATGGAACAGCTGATACAGAGGTTAATATAATTCATGCCAATCAACATGGGCTTATGGAAAATAGATCTTGTCAAACTAACTTGATATCATCTTTCTATGGGATTACACATTTGGTTAATAAAGGTACTGGTGTTGAGAGAGGTACTGGTAGTCTTATGTAAGGCATTTGACTTGGTACCACAGGCCATTTTGATCAAGAAAGTACAATGATACAAAATCAACATGGCACATAGTAAATGGATTAAAAGCTAGCTAACTGATAGGTCTCAAAATGTATGCCGTGTTGGTGTAGCTGTGTCGGTCCAAGGATATTAGAGGGACAAGGTGGGTGATGTTATATCTTTTATTGGACCAACTTCTGTTGGTGAGAGAGACAAGCACCTTGAATAATCCCTTAGAATATGTGCTAACTACTTTTGCTATACTATCTGTTCAACCTTGTATTAGCTGTGACACTCTGAGTACCTTTCCCTGAGCTAAGGAAGAGCTCTGTGTAGCTCAAAAACTTGTCTCTCTCACCACCAGAAGTTGATCCAATAAAGATATTACCTCACCCACCTTGAGTCTTTAGGTTTCAAAATGTAATTGTAAATGGGGAATCATCATTGAGTATTTGCATCTAGTGAGATCCCACAGGGATTGTTTCTTGTCCCTAAGCTATTTTTATTAACGATCTGTTAGAAAACATAAAATCACTACTGATAATGTTTGCAGATGACACAAATATTGGGGGAGTGATAAATAACAAAGAGGACAGGTCACTGATAAAAAACAAACTGGATTACTTTGTAAGCTGGGCTCAAGCAAACAATATCCATTTCAATATGACCAAATGGTAGGTCATGATTTAGGGACAAAGAATGCAGGCCATACTTACAGGATGGGAGACTCTTTCTTGGGAAACAGTGACTCTGAAAAAGATTTGGGATCATGGTGGATAATCAGTTGAGCATTAGCTCCTGGTACAATGCTGTGACTTAAAAGGCTAATGAGATTCATGGATTCATAAATAGGAATATTGAGTAGGAGTAGGAAGGTTATAGTAGCTTTGTATTTGGCACTAGTGTAACTGCTACTGGAATACTGTCTCCAGTTCAGGTGTCCACAGTTCAAGAAGGATGTTGAGAAATTGGAGAAGGAAATCAGAGAAGAGCCACAAGAATGATTAAAAGTTTGAAAACATGCCCTACTCAAGAATCTCTTTATCAAAGAGAATGTTAAGGAGCAATTTGATCACAGTCCATAAATAGCTACTTGGGAAACAAAATTTTGGTAAGAGAGGGCTCTTCAATCTAGCAGACAAAGGTATAACAAGAACCAGTGTCTTGACATTGAAGCTAGACAAATTCAGACTAAAAATAAGGAAGAATTTTTGAACAGGGAGGATAATTAACTATTGCAACAATTTACCAAGGATTGTGGTGGATTCTCCATCTCTGGAAATTTTAAAATCAAGATTGGATGTTTCTTCTAGAAAATATCCTTGATTAACCATAGCTATTGGACTTGAAACAGGAAATCATTCAGGGAAATCCTATAGCCTGTGTTATGAAGGAGGTCAGACTAGATTATCACAATGGTGCCTTCTGACCTTAAAATCTATGAAAAAGAGAACCAGGTACAAAGTACCGTCTTAGCCATTTGTTTCTCACATAAGTCACAACTTTGCCTCTCAATCCAAGAAGCTCAACAGGACATCTGTGCACACAAAGGACTCTGTAACATTCCCACACGTTATCATTAGTTTGCATGGTCTAGACCAGGGGTGGGCAAACTACGGTCCACGGACTGGATCCAGCCCCTTAGGGCTTTGGATCTAGCCCGCAGGATTGCCACCCCTGTGGTGCTGCGAGCCTCGCGCCGCTCCGGGAAGCAGCCGGCACCATGTCCCTGTGGCCCCTATGGAAGGGGGGGCAGAGGGCTCCGTGCGCTGCTCTTGCCCGTGGATACCTCCCCAGAATCTCCCATTGGCCGGGAACAGGGAACCGCAGCCAATGGGAGCTTTGAGGGAGGTACCCACAGGCAAGTGGAGCCCTCTGTGCCCCCTTCCCCAGGGGCCACAGGGACATGGTGCCGGCTGCTTCCCAGAGTGGTGCAGGGCCAGGGCAGGCAGGCAGGGAGCCTGCCCTGGCCCCAGTGTGCGCCTCTGCCACCCCGGAGCCGCTCCAGGTAAGCAGCACCAGGCCGGAGCCCAAACCCCTCCTGAACCCCGCCCCCCAACTCCCTGCCCTGAGCCCCCTGCCCTGAGCCCCCTGCTGCATCCCGCACCCCTCCTGCACCCCAAGCCCCTGCCCTGAGCCCCCTCCCACACTGTGTACCCCCTCCTACACCCCAACCCGCTTCCCTGAACCCCCTCGTACACCTCGCACCCCTCCCATGCCCCAACCCCTTGCCCTGAGCCCCTTCCTGCACACCGCACCACCTCCCACAGTCTGCACTCCCTCCTGCACCCCAATCCCTGCCCCAGCCCTACATTCATGGCCCTGCAAGCAATTTCCCCACCCCGATGTGGCCCTCGGGCCAAAAAGTTTGCCCACCCCTGGTCTAGACTGACACTGCTAGGAGGGATTAATGCAAATATGCAATATATGTCTGTGCTATATCTTTTCGATCATTATTAAATCTTCATCCATTCATTTAATTCACCTCTACTTTGAGCACATCTCAATTCCTCAGCTCTAGTGGCAGTTATGGATTGTATGCATTGATGTGAGTTTAACAGTGAAGGGGCCACACACAACAAGCCTTTCATCAAGGCTCTTCTCACTGTTCCCTGTGGTGACCCTGTGTATATTTCTTGCAAGATGATTTTATGAAGAAGTCAATTGTACCTGTTCAGGGTTAATGGATACAGAAGTGATTGGGAACATATCTGACTGCAATCGCGTAGCTTTCATTTGCAGAGTTTCAGTGACTGTTCCATTGTAATTCACATGGCTTTGCAACCCATGAATTTCTCTTTGAGGTTGAACAAGCCCAAAAGCTTAAATCCTAACTCATCCAAAATGGCCAAGTATTTTCTGTTTTCTCATTAAAACTGTGTGAAACTACCAAGTCTCCCATAGTGTCTACTCAAAATCATAATTTGCTTCAAATTCATTCAAAACTTGATCAGAAATTAAATGGGATTGACAACCCTTCCAGTGAACGTGGCCAAATTTGAGGTTTAGACAGAGTAAAAAATTGTCAGGTTTCAAATCTCATTGTGAACATTTGGCTCGGCTCTAATAGTGAATTAATTTGCCCAGAATGTTTCATTAGAGATAGGCCCATGCCATAAAACTCCGTTCTGAAAACGCTAACCTTCACTGAGGCTCAGATCTGGAGTTTTATTTTTGCCCACTATAAAGACAGGAGGGACCAGATGCTAAGGTCAGAACCTAGTGTCCCCTCAAATTCCAAGCACAAAAATTCACACTATGTGGATCAGTGTTTTTCTTCAGACCCATTTATATTCTTCATTTACAACTCATGTTACTTAACTAGTATTTTCCCCTGAAGCCTATATTGCTTTGCATAGATACAGTAAGTGGAGATATAAAAGCAGACTGAAGATCTTTGAAGCCAGACACCACTATAGCTCCTTGCCCTTTCTGGATTTGCAGTGGTGTCTAGGCTATGCTGCAAAAAGATTTATGGCTTTTAATCTTCTCATGTACTACAACTGTTAAGTACAGTATAATATATATGACAGGAATTAGTCCTGAATTTATTTAGGTTTTTTTTTTCCTAGTTCATATGTCAGAAAATGGCTATTTTCAATTATTTATTAGGAAAGTAATGTTTTTCGAGGTGGATGCATTACTTTTGTTATCTGCTTTCAATTAGCTGGGAATTCACTGTGTTCAGCCAAATGTCCATTCATCAACAAATTCCAGATTCCTGGCAATCTGAACAAATTCCCAATTTTCTTCTTTTATGGATAAAATAAGTGAGGATGTTCATGCCTCATGCTAAATCATGGCTGGGGGTTGCTAACCTGGAGGGAGAGGGAGAAGCGACTATGGAAGTTAATGGATGTTACAAAAGAAGTAAAGCCATAAACTCTCACGCCCCTTTTTTCAGGCGCATCCAATTATATAAATTTAGGCTCCCCCATTCTTTCCCAATCTGTGAAGTGGTCTTAGAATGCAGTAGCCTTTCCTCCAAAATACTGGAGACAAATTCATTGGGGAGAGCGAGAGAGCTTTACCATATGGACAGTGCCCCATGCAGACAAATGTGAAAATAAAATTCAAGTAAAATAACATGCACATTGTGACACAGAGTGCAGGGAGTGGATAGATGAGCCTGCACTCTGATCACTTAGATGCCAATTCGTTCCCCAGAGAAAACTGACCGAGGTAATTAGACAATCAGACCAGTGGGTTGGGTGGGATAAAGAGCCAATTAGCCCAACAGCCCACGTCTGGTAAAGAGTCACAGCAAGAAAGTGCTGGCTGGGGGAGAGAGAAAAAAAGAAACAAAGGGAAAGGGTTGGCTGAGCCCACTCACACAGAGGCGTCTGGGAAGGGAGACCTCTGTTGGTCCTCAGCTCCTGATGAGAGGACCAAAAGCACAGAAGACATTGTAAATAGACTGTTGCCTGAAGGCACTAGTGGTATTGGTGGAGGGAAGTCAAAATAAATGGCCCTGTGAATGCACAACTAGCGGAGCCTGCGCAGTTTCTGAAGGACGACAGGAGTGAAGCCGTGCCCTGTTATACATCCAGAAGCTTTGCAGCATACACAGCTGTTCCACTGACCAGAATTGCCCTCCCAAATAAATGATTGGGGGGCAGTTGTGCTGGTGTCACCAACTACCCAGTGAACATGTGCACACTCTGGCAGTGCAGGGGGGTGGGGTGTTAAACCAAGAGCCGTTGGGTCTAACTGGCCAGTCCTAACAGCTCCAGCAGAGCACGGAGGGGCATCCATACGCAATGAGCACACTCCTGTAGGGGGCTTCACAGCAGCAGTAGATCTTTACAGAACAGTGTCTCAGGTACTGTGAAGTGCTGAGAGGCACTTTCATTTATTTAATCAGCAAGGGTAGAGCTAAGGCAAATTAAAGAACCCGGTAGTATGATGAGTGGAACTGGAGCAAGAGAGTCAGTTGCAGAGGGACATAGTTTGGTGTGGCACCAGAGGGCTCAGCAATGCTTGCCTGATCCAGGCTGCTACCTCAGAAACTCTAGAGCCTCAGCATGTAACACAGGCCTCTCAGCATATTTAATAAAGCTCTGCTTCCTACAGCTCTGCCTGGAGCATCACTTATTGCTAATGACATGTGCCCCAGCTGAAGTCTAACTGGGCAAGTTGGGTCACCAGTCTCACCAGGAGAGCAATCTCCAGGATGTCCCTGTGTCAGTCTCTCACCAGCAATGCACTGGCACTGGCATTGCACCATTCAATTTTTAAAAGACTTTCTTTTATTTGTTCAGCATTTAATTTTACAGTGAGAAAATTATCCTACTGGACATTGCCCATCTGCTTAGACATTCATTTAAAACCAAGATGCACAGCTTACTGACAATCAACCTCACATACCTTTCAGTGGAAACCACACATCACACCCACAGGCAATGGACATTAAATCACAACATGGAAGTCAACAAACAAGGCATCTGTCAGACCAAGAGGGGAAGCAAATTCCAATGCCAAAACCCCATCATTAAAGCCTGGTCTCCGTTTGAAAGTTGTACCAGCATAACTATTTCAATTAGGTGTGTGGAGGGATTACCAATAGAGTTATACTGGTTCAACTCCTAGGGCTGGTCTACACTGGGGGGAGGGGATCGATCTAAGATACGCAACTTCAGCTACGAGAATAGGGTAGCTGAAGTTGACATATCTTAGATCGACTTACCTCGCATCCTCACGGCGCGGGATCGAAGGCTGCGGCGCCCCCGTCAACTCCGCTTCCGTCTCTCACCCTGGTGGAGTTCTGGAGTCAACGGGGAGTGTGTTTGGGGATCGATTTATCGCGTCTAGACGAGACGCAATAAATCGATCCCCGATCGATCAATTACTACCCGCCGATCCGGCGGGTAGTGAAGACGTACCCTAAGTGTGAACATAGTTATACCAATGTAAAGGTGATTTATTCTGGTATAATTTATTACCCTTCCTGTACAGAAATAGCTATACCAGTATAAAGCACCTTACAGATACAACTATGTTTACACTAGGGGAGATGTACTGCTTTAACTATACTGGAATAGTTAAAGTGGTGCAACTTTCTAATGTAGACAAGACCAAAGGTCTTGCCAGCAGTCCCCAGATGTTAAAATCTGGACACTGTTGCAAAAATTCCCCTGCTGATCACACCTCTCATGTAGCGCAGCGGAAGCGTGCTAGGCCCATAACCCAGAGGTCAATGGATTGAAACCATCCTCTGCTAACTTGAGTTCGGGAGGAGGGATAGCTCAGTGGTTTGAGCATTGGCCTGCTAAATCCAGGGTTGTGAGCTCAATCCTTGAGGGGGCCACTTAGGGATCTGGGGCAAAAATCAGTACTTGGTCCTGCTAGTGAAGGCAGGGGGCTGGACTCAATGACCTTTCAGGGTCCCTTCCAGTTCTATAAGATAGGTAGCTGCTGTTTCAGAGGGACAGTCTTTCATGATGTGGTTAGATAGACTGATACCAATTTTCCACACATATGAAGTGCAAATTATTGAATGCAATGGAACTGGGAATAACAAGATTTTTTTTTCTTTTTCCTCTTTTTTTGGTTCTGAAAAATTGAGAAAAAAATTATTTTTGGTTAAACTGAAAATGAAATTTTTGGTGAATTGAAAAGTTAAAAAAAAATTGTTTTAGGTCAAATGTTTCATTTAGTTTGACCCAAAACAAAATATTTTGTTTCGATTTAGGACATTTAATGCTGTTTACTTTAAAAAATATTAAGGCTGTTTTAAAACAAAAAGTCATTTTGAATCAAATAATAAAAAAATTTTGTTTTGAAACTATCAGAATGAAACATTTGGACTTTTTCAGAATTTTGTTTGTTTCTTTCTTTGTTTTCAACATGAACGATTTGGGGGTGAAAAACAAAATCACAAAACATTTTGGCATCACTAGATCTGCATTTTTCACCAAAAAAAGTTTCACGCAAAAATTTTCACCCAGATCTAACAGTGACAAATCCTTGTGTGAGGTACAGCTATAAGACATTGACTTCTTTCCTTTTGTCAAATATAACCCAACCCTGCAAACACTCGTGCATAAATGCTTGCAGGATTAGGGCCTAATTTTCTAATTCTCTTTGAAAAATGCATTGTTTGTCTGGCAATATTTACTATAGTAGAAGCTAGAAACAGCAGACATCTGACCTGTTGTATAATAACCCAGGCTGTTTATTGTCCATGATCCTCTGTAGATAGCGCTGGAGAGGTATGGTGTTTTTCAATATTTGTTTCATTATTTCATTAGAGATTGCAATTTGACAATATTTGTCAGTATCACACTCCTTTCCTTTTTTGGAACATCAGTGTCATCACTGCTCTTCCTTACCCCTCTAGCACCTCTCCAGTTCTCTAGGCTTCTTAAAAAATAATGGTTGGTGGCTTTGAACAATAATTATCTAGTTCCTCAATGCCATAAGATGCAAGGTACCTAGATACACTTATCAGAATATGTTCACATTTTTCAAGTATTCCTTTGCCCACTTTTTATCAACAGCTATTTTTACTATTGTTATATGTACTCTGGTAGTGATTAGAGCCCCCAGAGAACAATGTCCCATTGGGCTACGCACTGCACATAGTAAGAGATTGTAAACCCTTAGTGCATGGACTATCTAAACAGACAAAACAGAGTCAGAGTGGAAGACAGGAAGTATTATCACCATTTTACAGATGGAGAATCAAGAGACAGAGAAATTAAGGGATTTGCACAAGGTCACAAAATATATATGTAGCAGAGCTAGGAATTGAAACCAGCTCCCCAAATCCCAGTCCACAAGACTGTCCTTCCACTCTTTTATGTCTTTGTTATTAAGAACTCAAGTCAGCACTTGACCTCAATGGGACTACTCACACGTGAGGTGCTTAAATACCATGCTGATTTGGGGCCTAATTATCCAAACACATTTCCTTTATTTTTCTTCTAAAGTGTAGGTTTTCAAAAGTAGTTCAGAATCTCTGCCATGTTAGAGCCATTCATTTAATCTCTTGCCTCATTTAGTCATGAAATTGCTATGCCTTTTGGATTTTTCTTTCCTAGTTTTATTGTAAGTGCTCTCTTGCTCCTGTTAACTCCTCTGGCTTATTACCTCATGCTGCTCTTCTGCTGCCTTATGTTTCCTGATGAGTCCTAACTAACTCTGGCTAGTCTTTGGTCATGTCCCTCTTTTTGCTTCCCAGTAAAGGTACCGGCTGCTTTTCATTCCTTCCATTTTTCTTTTTCAGTCAGACTGTAGTCTGTAGCACATTCATTATGCTGTGGAGTAGGATTCTCCAGCCTCCTTCCTCATGCATGGATTGTCATATATCTCTCACTATCTATTTAGGTTCTTATATTGTGCCCATCACCACGGTATCTGAATGCCCTCTCTTTCCCACTGCACCACATTCATCACAGTATATTTCTTAATTTGCTGACACTTGTCCTCCTGAAGTGTCATCTTTCAACTACTCTGTTCCATAAACCCATTCCTTTCTATGTGGAGTTCAAATCGCACATGGTAACTGATATCAAAAATCCATATCGTTCTGACTTCTTTGTTTAGAGCCTCTGGTTGCTTTCTCATCCCCCAAACAGGAAATACATTGCCCTAGAAACACACAGCCCACCAACCAGCTCTCATTTTCAGTCATTCACCAGTCCAAGTAGAGAATCTGTAGTTGAATATGTCAATCACCCAGGAATGCCTTCCTCTTGAGCTCCTTCATTGGCTGATTTCTTCCTTATTGCCTCTCACACATTTCCCTGAGTAGTAACTCTTTTCTGAGTCTGGGTGACCAGAGTTATCTCACATGCTGTATTTCTTAGCATGTAAGTAAATAACTGGAGTCATCTTAAGCTTGTGTGTCTTATTGACCTTATTATGGAAGTAGTAAATATTCATCACACATACAACAGTTTTCCAAACCAAATTCAGGATGTCTGAGGAGAGGGGCATGCCATTTTTCATTTAAATTGTTTGTGTATCACTCAACGAGCAACCAATCTCCACGCAGTGAGATGGTTAGTCTGTGGCCTTGGGATAATGCTGTGCTGCTTTTGTTTCTTGGTACTGTGCATCCCACAATACCCCCCTCCCACCACTGCACATCAGCTTTGTTGATGGCGTGTGTTCATCTAGACATCTTAAGTGTTTTCTCACCGATGATACCATTGTGTTCTCTTTAACATCTGTCTAATGTTCTGCAGCCTACAGGGTTGTGAATTCATGTGTTTATTTTACTAGCGGAATACACCTGCAACCTAAATATTGTATGATAAGCAGCTGTTTATCTATGAATTGAACCATGCACAAAGATTTGTAGACCCAAAAGCTTCAGATTTAGTGAGTGAGAGCCAAGTTGGACTTTTAGATTCAATAAATCTTGCCATTATTTGGCGGGGGGAGGCAAGGAAGAAGTCGTTATAGACATATAACCATTTTAAAAGTATGCCACTGATGATCTGCAAAACAGATGTAAGTCAGGTCAATTTTTGATACATTAAACTGACCCCAGCAGGGCAGGAGATTAAATAAACTAGAGGTCTGACTGGGAACCACACAGGGAACATGAAGCACGTCAGGAGTGGAAATGGCAATAATAAGCCACTATTCTTACCAAGAGGGGGAATAAAATGCAATTAAAAAGACCAAATGTTTGATTCACACCATACAACAAAGCTGATATTTATATGGCTCAGCATGAGATTTATCTGAAATTAGATGTTTGTAAATCACATGTGGGAGGGTGGCATGGGGCTAAAATGTACTGAAGTAGTGAAGATGTTAGATTGGCATCCTTAACTCTGAAGTCCTCCATCATCAGAGCAGGTACAACTGCTGTGCCATCTTCTCCCCACTGCCTGCCATAATAACCACCAGGCAAAGTTCTCCTATGACTGGCTGAGGTTCTGTGGCCTGTGTTATGAAGGAGATCAGACTCGATGACCATAATGACACCTTCCAATCTATGAATATACCATAAAGCAGTCCTAGCAGACTTACCTCTAAGGCAAAGAAGATAGTTCCGTTTTGATAATCCATCCAGTCCTTGGCCTCACTGCTGAGAATATCCCAGGAACCATATAGCCAATTGAACAGCCATCATCTTGTGACAACTTTAAGTCATACTGATCTGGGCTTTATCTGAAGCAGTGACATAGAGGTGATAGGCACCATATGCTATTCCCAATTCCTGCAGTCAGCTAGTCCCATTTCACACAGGGAGTTTTGCTATTTCCACCATTATTTTCAAAACAAACTCAAGTGGCCAAAAGTGGCTTCTTGAGCCATTTATAATAAAAATTAAAACACCTGCATGTGGACTTTTCAAAATCAGGTTATTTATATTTGGGTGCAGAAGGACCGACTCAGGAGCCTAACTTTGGGCATCCATATTGGCCCTAGTTTGTCACTTCTGGAGATGCAGGTTTCATTTTAGCTCCCACACTGCTGTATGCAGGATATAGGTATACATGGCCTCACAGGCTGCTGCTGAAAATTTCACTGTAAATGCAGACTTAGAAAAAACTGCTACAATAATGTGTTTGATTTACAGCAAACTTTGTGACATTCTAAGCCCTCAGTGAAACTACTATTTCAAAGCATACATCCATCACATATTCTACATCTTGCATCTTTTACTTCCCACCTCCTCCCAAGTTGTTTCATACTTGAAGATGTACAAAGCAAGATTATATGTCATGCTCGCACTAAGAATTCAATACATAAGAACGGCCATCCTGGGTCAGACCAATGTTCCCCCAACCCAGTATCCTGTCTTCTGACAGTGGCCAGTGCCAGGTGCTTCAGAGGGAATGAACAGAACAGGCAATCAGCGAGTAATCCATCCCCTGTTATCCACTCCCAGCATCTGGCAAACAGAGGCTAGGGACACTCGGTGTATGGGGTTGCATCCCTGCCAGTCCTGGCTAATAGCCATTGATGGACCTATCCTCCACACCCAGAACTGGGATGCCAACAGTAATGAATATGACTATCAGATTCACTGAGTGCAAGATCTTCACCATCACTACAAGCTTCAGAATCAATTAAAGAACTTACATTTGAGTGGCTTATTGCCACTATATTTTGCCATTCATTTATTGGGCATCAAAAATACAAGCAGTGAAAATCCTAAGTAGCCAGAATAATTGAGGGGCTGTGTTCACATTTGCCCTTTCTGAGCTGTGTTCCCAATGTCATCAAACATCAATTCTTAAAATACTTCACCAGGACTTCTGACTTTCTTAAGGAAAATAACAAAGCATATTCTATATTTTATGTTCTGGGGAAGGACATATTGTAAATGTCCATGTCCTGGAAATCACAGTACATTGGTCTGATAACAGAGATATCCCTTAAGGACGCTACCAGCCTTTTTAGTGAAAAATGTGTCAATTTTCTGCTTTGTTGCCATCCCATCTCAGACTAGCCTGCAGGTGAAAGTGAGTTTAGTATTCACTATTTATCACAAACTGATTACTCAACCAATTTCTCATTACTGAAATAAGGCATTAAAAATCAAAGTAATCTTTCACTCAAAGGGAGACTTTCCAACCAGCTGTTTCCTTCGAAAGCTTTGCTCCTTCTTTTCCCCTATTGCCTCCCTAGGGAGCCCACAGGGAGACAGTGTTATGTAGGATGCCAACTGTTGACTATTCATCATGGCCCTACTCTCCAAGGGCCCATCTACCTTGAATCATTTATCACTTGGGGTTGTGTGTGTTGCTGCAGAAATAAATCAGACCAGGGAACACCAGATGCTCCTGCATCACATAGTTCTGTCTTAATTTATTGAAGAGGTGTTTCTTTATTCAGCATAAATGGAAGCAGTGTGGTTCTCACTAGGCACGGAGCAGCAGGGACAGTGATTTAGCTCCACTGAATAAAAGTGGGAATAACTTTCCAAGAGAGAAATTTAAAAGTAAAAGCACACGAGCTTGGAAACACCCACGGGGTGAGCAAACGGTCAGTTTTCCAATTAAAGCCAGTGGGGAGAGAGCTCCAAGAAAAACACATTTAGTGCTTAAGTGTGTGTCTTTTGTTCTGGGCACACAATATCATTTTGTTTCTTGGACTAGGTCTTGCTCCCGGATAGAATAACTAAATATCCAGCTATAAATAATAGGATTCAGGCTTGCTTTTCTTTCTTCAAGGTTGTATTATATAATAAAAAAGGTCAAGTCAATGCAAAGCAAGTCGTAAGCTGCAAATCGACAAAGTACAAAAGGCCCTAGGTCTCTTCTAAGTACCCTTCAAGAAAGATAGGGCTAGTGCTAACATGAAGATCTACTTTTGTTAGAGACCACACAAATCTTCTCAAGGGTAGCAAGAATTTCTCCTGTTCTTGTTTTCCTTAATGCTCTTGGAATAGTTATGTCACTAATTACATATAAAAACAACTTAATTTGACCCCCTTTTGCATGTATATGCATTATGAAAGTCTTGCCCAACAACATATGGGAGTCTGTCACAGTGCCAGGACTAGAAGATCTCAGCTGTCCTAGGTTCCAGTCCAGAGTCTTTAACACATAGCAGCCTTTTTCTTCGTGCAATCTTCTGCCTCATTCACTGTCCATCTTGTCCACTGAGGCTCTGAAGCTGCACCATTAAAGTGAATTGGAGCTTTACCACTGACTTTAAGGAGTGTAGGGTCAAGCCCTAATTGAGGCAAGGCCCTCTGGAACAAATACTACATAATTGTTTAGTTAAAGACTAGCCAAATTAACATTGCACGGACAACCTTAATTTTGGTATTTCCTAACTTTTGAATGCTTAACTTTGCATTCTTAATAGCCACTGTCAGAAGACAGGATACTGGGATAGATGGACCTTTGGTCTGACCAGTATGGCCACTCTTATGTTCTTGTAATCTAATATAATATCCTCCTTATTAACAACAATACGTGGAAGAGCTGAACTTAGAACTCATGATTGCCTCTGGCTCCAAAGCCAGTACCCATTTCCTTCTGCCAGAGGAGGAAAGCAGTGGTGAGAACAGCAGCAAAATTCACCATAATTCACTTTATTTATCACTCTAGCTTTGTGCCCACCAAGTAGGCATTTTAATGGCGGGCTAGAAGCATACTCAGCGCTGATGGTGTAACACCAACAGACACCAGTTGTTGGCGGGCAGAATTGAACCTGGGACCTCTGGAGCTAAATACATGAGTCTCTACTGCATGAGCTAAAAGCCCCATAGTTGTTCGCTAAGGCTGTGGCAGACTCATTAATCTCGAAGTGGTCTTGGTGCCATTAGAGGGGACAGAACACCACACCCAGGAGGTGTATGGGTTACAATGGCACATAGGAAGCTCTGGAGCAGGAGCATGATTAGTGCTGCTGAAGAAGTGAGGTTCTTACCCACGAAAGCTTATGCTCCCAATACTTCTGTTAGTCTTAAAGGTGCCACAGGACCCTCTGTTACTTTTTACAGATTCAGACTAACACGGCTACCCCTCTGATACTTGTTCCAGTAATGTAGCATCATGTCTCTAACAAGCTCTGGACAGTCACAAATGGCCATTTTCAGAGGCTCAAAACTTGGCCGAATGACGGTGGATTTTTTATGGTAACAAGAAAAATGCATCTCTCTGAGCCAGGACTACTCCTCCAGCCTCTTTTCAAGTCTCTGCTTTAACCCCTGGAGATATCAGAGTTCTTTGAAGACATGACTGGAGGTGGGGGAGGGAGATTTTAACCATCCCTATTTTCCTTACTGCATTCTCAGAAATGGCTTCACCAATTTCCACTGGCATTTTCCTAAATTATTCATCCAGAAGCAGACGTCTAGCATGGAGAATTTCCGCCCAAACAGTTAAAGTTGACAAAGTTATAAGCCACTGTAAGCAGCACCTTCATCCAGTACTGAGAAAAAAGTTACCTTAACTATGTTGTGGGGGACTTTTGTCCCCCAAAGAGGTTCAGAAACTAAGAGCAATTCTTTAAAGAGGAAAATTTTAGGCAACTTTTAACTCTAGGGCTATGTCTGCACTAAAATAGCAGTGGAGGCAGGGGTAGCATGGGGGGCAGCTCAGGCTAGCCTCCTGATTGTAAACCCACCCAGACCCCAGGGTACATACTCTGGTAGATAGCCCAAACTGCCACCCACGCAACCCCTGGCTACATTGCTATTTTTAGCATGATAGAGCTAGCACATATCTGTCTATCCACATTGGGAAACAGTCCCAGCAGCGTTGTAGACATACCCAGCCTCTTGTCTCATGAAGCTTTCAGGACACTGGGAAATCCTGAGTAGTCAATAAGAATTTTGTTTATCCCCCAGCAGAACACAGATTCCACTAAATCAGAGCTGCTCTCCTTAAAGACAAACAAATGTTAGAAAAATTACTGTAAATTGCAAGATGGCTAGGTAAGGTAGCAGCAAAATGTAATTTCCATTATAAACCCATCTTCTCCCTCTTACAGCTTTCTGTAAACATGTCTTCTTTGGAGCAAAACTTTTGTCTCAGCCTAAATATGAACTTTTGGGGGGAAGTTTGAACAAAACCCCTACAGCTGTTTTAGAATTATCCAGGAGGGGAAAAAATGCACATTTCCCAGTATCAACATTATCTCGGTTTTGGTTTTTTTAGTTCAAGGGGAACATTTTGTTTATTTAGAATTAGACGGGTTTTTTTTTATTTAGTTATCAGCATGGTACGTCCATAGTTCTCAATGAAAAATACTCAACTTGTTATGTTTGAAAAAATATGGTTTAAATCTGAGATGTAATTAGTAATCGAAATGACTACAAGTATGCACTGTGGATGGGTTAAAGTTTTGATTACTCACTTTGCTGTTGAAAGCATAACTTCTTATATCAAGTGAACCAAATTCAATTCACCTAAAACATTTAGAAGTTGCATTTCCTACATTTCCTTTGCTCCCTTAATGTTTCCATTAACTTAGGTCTTTGCATTTTTAATTGGACATTTAAACAGTCTCTAATTTTGCACTCAGAATTTTGCTTTTGCAATCTCTTTTGGGCAAAACTTAGTGGATGCAAATGACAGTATTTGGACTAAATCTGCAGAAGTTATCACGTAGTTAGACATCTGCAGTAAATGATGTGGTTTGAGCCCATAATTAAGAACTTGTCTACACATGGAAATTTACTGGCATTACTATACAAGTATAATTATAATGCTATAATTATGCAGTTATAACTCCTTGAGTGGGCTCTCTTTTCTGGAATGACAGTGGCCTTTCTTTGGTTTAGTTTATGTTGCTTGAGCATAACTGTTCCCAATTTTAATTATCTACAGTCACAAAATTGGTATCTAGATTCAGACCCTTTTTAAAATTTGACCTGATATACAATACACAGAGAGAGAGAGAGAGAGACAAGACTAGCTAGGTAGACAAATAAGTCAGTAAACACGTGTAAAAATGTTTTCAATTTCAAAAAATATGAAACGTAAAAAATAGGAATTGGTGCTAACAATAAAGGCCTCATTCCATCAAGGTGCTTAAGCACATGCCTAACTTTAAGCACTAGAGCAGTACCCTTGAAATCAACGCATCCAGTCTTGTGCTTTAAGTTAGGCACTTGCTTCTATGCCTTGCAGAATTGGGGCTTTAACAGGCATCACCACAGATACCGCGGAGGCAAAGGTTCATTTGTGGTTTGGTTTTCAGGACTGCTCAACATTGCTTTGCAGTTTTCTCAGCTGCCGCATCTCACTCACTAGAAAATTGCCATAACGGGGAAATCTCAGGAGGCAGTGGTGCCAATTCAGATATTTCTTGGGGGCAAATTCTGTTCCAGGCCCCCCAGGAGGGACCCTGTTCTCGTCCCCGCTCATCCCTGTCCTCCTGCAGGGACCTTGGATCTCCCTCAGCCAGGGAGCCTTCTCCTCTCTTACCCACACAGTGCATGAGCTGGTGCCACCAGGGAGTCATGCTCTTGGCAGACTCCCCTGCACTCTGATGTTCGGGCACAACTCCCCCTGCACCAAGTCACACCATCATTTGGCCCAGCCAACCCTCTGTCTGGAGGGTGGGCAGCCGGGCCAAATTTGAGTGGCGTTGTGACCCCGTATGCCAGATCTCAATGCCGCTCACTGAAATTTGGCCCAGATACCACTACGCCTGTATGGAGGGGTGGCTGGGTCAAATTTCAGTGGCTTTGCGACCACACAGCCAGAGTGATGCTTCAAGACCACTCCAGCAGCAGCCATACTGATTTACTATGGGACGACCGCTTCAAAGTGGTCGGGCCATGCCCCTCCCTGCAACCCCAGCTCTGTGACCTAGGAAACTTTGTGCAAGTGCAAATATCTTGGGGGTGTGTGAATATTTACTCCCCCTCATTTACACCACTTCCCAGTTGCGAGAAATTAAATTATAAATGAGAACTATAGCTACATATATCACATTTCAGCAAAGAAAAACAAGCCTTAAGGACCCTTTTAAAGCTGTGATAAATTAGACTGTGCATGGTACAAATATTTATCCTGCACCCTTATTTCCTTCTCACTGGTCAATTTAATTAAGACGAGTCCCTTTGGATTATATTTCTGTAAGAATGGTGTGTTGCATTCTTTGCCCAAGAGGGACGTCATTCATTTTGAATGAAGATCTGAAAATTCATGTCTCCGCAGCTTATGAATATAGATGTGATTTAAAATACACACTTGGCTTGCTTGAAGTCTTAAGCGTGGCTTGTTTTTTAAAGGCCCGATCCCAGAAGCACTGCCGAATAGAGAGTATATGATGATGAGTTGGTCCCAATTATTTTCCTTTGACAGGAAAAAAGGAACAGAAGTAAAATAACACTAACCCATTGGCCAACTTTCTGTCAAAGGGACGGGGGGGAAGAGCCATTGTGGCCTCAGCCCTCTTCTCTCCAATCTCACAGACCCCCAACTCACCCCATAAAACACCATGTATTTGCCAATCTGTGGCTTCAAAGGGAGGTGCCAGGGCGGGGAGGGGTGAGTCAAGCCTGATTACAGAGACTCACTGTGGCATCATCCCTCAAACCTATAAGGATCAGCCCACAAAGATCAGTATTATCTTATGCACATAACTTCTCAGCACTGTTTGCCCTCACTAATGGCTCAGGTGCAACAGGGGAGCCTGTGGCAGCAAGGCTCCCGCATGGCCGACAGGTTCTACGAGATCCAGTGAGTACCACTGAGGCCCTGAGATTTGTGAGGACTCCACTGGGTCTCTCAAGCACTCTGTGGATTGGGAGACCCAGGCTCATTGCCCACTCTGGAATGCAGGTGAACCACGACCCCCACCCAACCCCCTTTTGCAAGATGTGGCAGACTCTCCGTGCAGCAAGGACACAGAGGAAGTGAGATGACCTTAAAACCAAAACAACTCCTGATGGCTGACACAACATATCATTTGAGAGAGAAAATGGCCTGTTGCACAACACACTCAGCTCATTTCTGAGGATGCCACGTTAACTCCAGAGGCCGTGTGACCCAGTGGCTTGGGCCCTGGACGAGGATGCAGGGGACCTGGGTTCTATTCCCAGCACTATCACTATGACCTCATGCAAATCACTTCACCTCTCTGGTTCCTTTGTCTTGTCTATTTAGATTGTGAGATCTTTGGGATGTGGATTGTTTCTCACTGTGTAGCTGTAAAGCACCTAGAAGCTTGCGAGACCCCCTCGGTGCTACTAGAATACAAGTAGTAAATCATAACAAAACTGCCACTTCTGTCTTTGTGCAAAGTATGTTCTCAGAACTGGGTGTCAGAACACTAAGGCTCAGTTCAGAGAGGCGTGTGCCTTACTTTTCACTAGATCAATGTCATTTCTCCCATGAGTGAAAGTTCACATGTACACGTGTTTGGGAGACCTGTACATCTCTAGACTTTCCTTTGTTCACAAGTTTTGTGTATGCAACTTGAACAATTCCTTCTGCTGCCTAGCCGATAAAGGATGAATACAATGCACCTCAAGGTCAAACAATAATAAAAGACTGCATCACTTGAGTTCCTCTTTAAAGGAACAACTTTTTGATCAAGGCTGAATAATGTGTATATAACTCCTGTCACATTTTCTTTCACGACCG
This sequence comes from Terrapene triunguis, assembly GCF_002925995.2. Classification (NCBI taxonomy): domain Eukaryota; kingdom Metazoa; phylum Chordata; order Testudines; family Emydidae; genus Terrapene; species Terrapene triunguis. The sequence continues at coordinate 3,540,044 of NW_020664377.1, forward strand.
AGCCCACCAATACACTGTGCTCAGCCTCATTCACAAAACAAGGGACTTCACTGCTGGCTATAAAGGTCACCAGAATATTAACACTACCTCTGCCATCACTTCTGAAGCACACAAGCCTGACTTGAATCACTGTGGGTGATTCATGCAGCTGACATCTGGGCAGGGCTGGAGGGGGTTTCTTTACACTTTTACAGCACACTGCACAGCTTCATGGTAATGCAATTCTAGCTCCCCAGTTCCAGCACCTGCAGAAACACCTTGTATTGGACCATGGACTCCCTGTTAGTTTTATTTAAGAATGTTCAGTTAATGCCTGGCTTGCATTAACTAGTGTTTTAATTGGTGATGTCCTTGCTGAGAAGTCAGGCAAAGTCCTTGGTGAAATCTGGCCCATTGTCTAATGAAACTCATTGTGAACAAGTGGGATCCTGTCTTCAGTGTAGGACTGTAATGTATTTTAAGCCCCTGTATTTCACTTTGTTAATGTCTGGTAACTTTCCATCTTTGAAATCTCACTGTGGCAACACTGGCACTTTTAAACCACTATACTGTACAGAATGTTCTGGGATGCACAAGGATTGGATGCTACAATGTTTAAATGTAAATCCATTTGAACTGGTGTAGTATTCAACTTATTATCAGTGCTACAAAAATAAATGCAACATTATAAAAAGTAGGTCCAAGAATGACTTACATTGTACATTGTGCTGTAAACTGTAGACACTGTTTAAGTTTGGTTTTCATGCTGTGGTTATGAAAATACACAGTCTGCTTCCAGAATGATGGCAGGCTGCTTGCTATCCTTAAGTGATACCAACTCAGTGCAGCAAATGTGGAACCAGTTAAAGAGTTGATGTGAACAACAGCAATATTAAATAAAAAGAAGTTCTATATTGTTCTCTAACTTATGCTGTGCGTGCGACAATGGAGCATGTGAAAGCCTTTTGACAACAGATAGCAGAGTAATCCTAAATGTTTAACCAATACAACTGTCACCAGCTCACCATCCTGGAGCGCCTACCTCAGGCCAGTCACAATGATGCAAGTGAATCCACCCTTAGGTTCTCCTCTTCCCATGGGTTTGTCCTGTCACACCAAACCAGAAGAACCAACACCAAGTCTCAAGTCCAGTTTGACGCCTTTTCCTCAGGCTATCACTGTTTCTTGGAACAAAACAAAAACAAAAAAAAGATAAACAAACAAAGCTCCAATGATTCGTATAGGCTTTTACATGTAAAAGGCTTGTAGTATAGACAGTTATTCAATGGGTCCAGACCTTTTTGAGTCATTCCCCTTTTGTTCAAAGCATTCAGCCAGGACCCCACTGATCCAGAGGTTACTTTTCTTAGTTCACACACCATAGCTTTCTGCTGAATGTTTAGAGTTCCTTCCTTTCATGTTCTATGCCTAGATCCGGGGATCCCTGCCAGAGGCTAAGGGCTTCCTACAGTCTCCTTTCACCAGCACATCCTGGGATCCCTGCCCAAGCCACTCCACTCCACTCTAGACAACCCCTTCCTCCTTGTTCACAGGGAGGACCTGAAGAGCTTTCTATATCTGCAACATCTTCATTCTCCCGCCCCTTTGGGCTCCCACTCCTCACTCCCTTAGCTGCCCTTCCTGATATTATCATTTGTCCCTCATCAGGGCCACCTACTCCATCACAGGGGAGCTGAACCTGTTTCCCTTAAAGGGTCCAGTCACCCCATGATAGAAACATTACATAAAAACAAAATTGAATTCACCAACAGCAAGGCCCTCAAGAGGAGGGTATCAGTCACTTGACAGCTACATGCTGAAGGCTTGATTCTGCTTTCCAACATGTGTGGCATTAACATCAACGCTATAAATCCATGTACAGCTCTATGTACCCCACTAGCATGGAAAAGCTTACCCAGGAGGCTTTCCAGAGGAGAGTAAATATTCCAAAAATATCATAATACCATTTTACTGATAATCCAGAAGGTAACAGAAACAATTGCCTTTGATTTGTAACCCTGCTTCACAACAGAGGATGCACCCCCTCACACATGTGTTTTCATGCAAAAGTACTTATTGATAAAGGAAGGAAAAGAAATACAGAAAAGCGTGGACCTCTCCCTCCAAGAAACCAGTGGCAGTTTGGGCTTCCCAAAAAGTGCTCAATGACTTAAAGAATAGGGCATTGAGGTCACCACAATCCTAATTTTAAACCTCAACTGAATGATTACCGATGTGAGTAAAGGCCCTGATCCAAAGCTGGCTAAGTCAACAGGAATCTTTCCAATGACTTCAACGGGCCCTGGAGCAGTGCCTAAATGTATATATTTTGTTAAAAAACGCATAACCCTGACGAGTCCAGTATTCTTCTTCTCTGTAACTCATGTAACATCATGCCTGCCTGCTTAAATTAAGGACTGTTTTGAAATAATGAACTGATTCTAGTCCTCGGTTCTGCTCCCACTGGAGGTTTTTATATATAAACATTTGTCTGTCACTTTACCATTTCCCTATACTTCAGTGCTGTTGTTGCAGACCTGCAGGTATAATAGGCTTTACAGACCAATGTATAGACTTTTCTTAGGCTGATGTGTGTGATGCACTGTACCATTCACCAATATATATGCAGAGCATTTTAAGAATGTTCTCTGATGGATAGGAATTATTGCTTTTACTATCCCGGGCTAGTTTTCCTAAAGTTACTTAAGAGCCCTCTGTCAGTTGTGAGCTCTGGCTTTCATTGGAGTCACAATCCATTTTTATATCATGTACAATGTATGATGCTGTGAGTGAAGGGAGGCAGCAAAATAAGACCCATTTACGCTGAATTAAGGTCAGATCCTGTTCACACTGAAATCAATAATAAAACTGCCACTGACTTAATGACCATTAGGATTGCCTCTTCAGACAAAGCCCTCTGCTCCACTAGGGTGCCGGGTCTCTTGTTTTTCTAATCTGAAAAACTGATTTTGCCTCAGTGGGTTTTCTTTTCTTCATTTTGTGCTTTCCTACAGGGAATCAATGGGTGCATCTCTGGATCTGCTGAGTGGCCATAAAATATCAGTGCGTGTGCCATACGGAAAGTGTTGAAATGCATTTGCATGTTTGCTTAGGGATTACACCACTGTTAGCTACAATTATTCCTGAAACATAACCCAAGAGCAAAATAAAGAGGATAGTTACATTAGAATAGATCTAAAGCCAACAGAGAATACATTTGTTTCCGGGTAATTGCACTTGCACAGAAAAATATTTGATGGCGATATTTGTGGAGGTTCTGTCTGTATGGTAACTGGCTCTTTGGAAGCCTTCAACACCCACCCCACCGGCGTAAAGGTGACAAATGCAATAGCACAGAGGTCAAAAGCATGTATCTCAATAGCCATTTGAGACACAATCCCGCTCTGAAACAGACTCTCACAAAAAGTAACAGAACAGAAGCTATGAAATGATGGGGAAAAAATTAAATTAAAACAGTGGTTACATAAGCAGGACAAGAAGTATGTGGGAGAGGGGGGATGGAGAGAAATTGATCCATTGCATACACTCTGGCTTTTCATGCAGAAATGGATTAATTCAGCTGCAGAGGCCAAAACATTCAGCTATTTTGATGAATTCAAACATATACTCAAAATTAATGTACTTCAGCAAAAAACTCCCCTGGTACAGTTGGCTGATTATTGAACAACTGATTATTTAATTAAATAGAGTCTTGGCATCTTGCAAAACATATTTCAATGCATTTGTTTTTTAGATAAAGCAGAGGGTTGGTGTTGTTTGCAAATGACTTCATTAATCACTCCCTCAGCTCTGAATCCAAAGGAGTTCCTACTACAGAAAAGCTTTGCCCGTGTTAACCTTCAGGCTGCCATCGACGCCCACGGACTCTCTTCCATCGAATCCATCTGTCCATCAAAATGGAAGAATGCTGGCAGCAAAACGGTTAAAGAGATGTAAAAATCCAGACACTACTGGTGGTGCGTTTTTTTTTGTTTTGTTTTGTTTTTTAAATGAACATACTTGAATAATCTCAGTGGAGGGGATTTTTGTTCCCACTTTCCACAGAGGGGAAAGACAAGGTGAAGACGTCATCAGAGCTTTTAAAACTAAGCCTCTTTCTTTTATTTTAAAAGGAAGATTTTCCTATTGCCTGCAGACAAATTCAGAATTCATCACTGTTGCCAGACCACCTGGGACATAGGGAGGATGGGAGCTTTCCAGATGGGTTTTAAGACAATTCATTTATATTTATATAGCCAGAATAAATGTTTTTCCTGAGATAGCATTTCCCTTTGCTGTATCTAGACCACCAACAAAAGAGGGAGGCACAGAAATTCTACTGCATTAATAGTCTTGGTGTTTACAGCTTTGGCATTTATTAACTTTTGGGAGCTGTTTATTGAGTCATAAACAGTACTAATGGGGATATTATCTCTAAATTATAGAAGTATTACAGTATTTGGGTTAGTTAAGAGAACAGTTTAATGCAGTTACATAGTTTCAATTTATCACAATTACCAACATGATCCCATAATGGGAATTTAATTGCTAATTGTTGGCTTATACTATGAAAAAAATACAGTAATAACTTATGACTTATAGCACATGCACATGAGTGCAGACCCAAACACACACATAGGCACGCACACACTTCTATAATACCTCCTTTCTATCCTCTCTTCTAATATAATGTATTTTTATTACAGTGACTAAATTCATCAGGGCCTCGATTCAGCAGCCCATCCCAGTTCAACAAAGCATTTAAGCACGTGTGTCTGCTGCACTGCATTCAATGAGATTTTTAAAACATGCTTAAATTGCTTTGCTAAATAGTGATGGGCTTAAGGTCACGCTTCAATGCTCTGATGAACTGGGGTCTAGAAGCACAACACAGTTAAGGAGAAAACCTGACTCCACTGAAGTCAATCTGAGCGTTGCTGTTGACTTCAATAGAGCAAGAATTTTATCTATGGATACTACAGCTGGAAACTGATTCAAAGCTCACTGAAGACAATGGGTGTATTTCTATTGACTTCAGTGAGCTTACGGATCATGGTGACCAAACTGAGAGCCCTGAGTTTCCTCTAATACATGCAAGTGGAAAGTTTGTATCACTGAACCTTCAAGACAACGTCATTCTTCTAACAGTTTTCCCTTTCAATGAGGAAATTTTCTAAACTACCGTAGTTAACACTATGAACTTGTACTGTTAAAGGGTATTGCTACCAAGTTGCTAACCACTGGCTTACACCATGGTCCTGAGAAGCGGCTGACTCTGAACTAGCTTCTCCAATTTTTACTAAAGCTAATTCTCAGTGTAAAACTATTAACTAAAGAAGGGGGAGAGGAAGCGGACAGATGGCTCAGCTGAAGGGCAGTTGAGGACAGCCAATTTATTTATTGATAACACATTCCAAAACAAAACAAAAACTGCCAGATGTTTCAGACCATCCAGCTGTATACAGTAACAGCCTATATAATATATAACCTTAATATGCTATACCTGGATGGAATGTCTTCCTCTTTCTTCCTTCTCATCAAGATACTAGTTTTATTCTCCCGACTGCTGGATCACCCAAATGAGAAAAGTTATTCTAATGGCTCTGTAATTCCTTATCAGGAACCGTGGGAGCATCTGATGGTGTTTAACCAGAAATAAGCTGGCAAGTTGCTATTTTTGAAAGAGGGACATTTCTCTCCTATTATTGTTGAGTGACTAAATCTTCTGAAGCTTCAGACATCATGGTATTAAGATCTTTGTAGATCCACCATGGGAAGTTTGTACCTGGGGATACTCAATTGCCTATTGAGCTAAAAGACAGACCAAAGAGAGGGTCTATCAGTTTGTTTTGGTGCGGGGGGTGGGGGAGGCCCTCCTTGGCATGAGATGGAATCAGCTCCTTCTATTGACACCTGATGTAATAATGAAGAAGAGTGAGCTCAATGCTATCTTCACTCATGTGGACAAAAATGATGTGGTAGCATGAAGGAGAGTGAATTGCACAGGCAGTCATTGGCACTGATCTGGATGTACGTGAGGGTGGTACAGTTGGCACTGCTGTCCAGGAGAGCTGGTGTACTGAGCAGGGCATGGAAAAATATTATAAGATGAGGAACATTACTCATGTTCATGGTAAGTGGATGCTGGTTCATGATGACACTGTTTATGGGTGCCTGCGTCTGATGTACAGACATCTTTAGTGCAGACATTCAGATACAGATTGAAGATGTTGTGGGAGACAGCAGCTTAGCAATGCATTAGCTGCACCTGGTGGCAGGTAGCCCTTGCTCTCATATGACAAGTTATTTGGCTGAAGCAGCTTTTCTGAGGAATATGTAGAATTCCCATTCTGTCAGGTACCGCGGCTCTTGAACCCAGGCCAGGGGCAGGGAGGGGGAAAAGGGGGACGTGCCAAGCAAAAGCCTGTCTCTGTGCCACAAGCTTACATGAGGGAAGTGCAGCTAATGCCTCACCACCACAAACTACTCTCACTGACTCAGCTGGGTCAGGAGACTAGCAGCAGACTGCTGATTGGACACCACCAAGCATAAAGTTTCCCGTTCCTGTCTGACCTTTTGTCTCAGCAACTAGTTGCCAGGTCTGCTGCTGACCAGACTCCTGATATCAAGTTCCTGACCCTTGTCCCTGTTACCATACCTTGGTCCTAGTTCCTGCCTCCTCAGCTGGTTCCGCTCCTTGCTCCTGCTTCCTCACCTTAATTCCAGTGACTGACTCTGGCCTGACCCTCGGTGTGAATTCTGATTCTGGCTTAATCCTTGGCATGGCTACCGACTCCACCCTGGCCCTGACCCTTGGTTTGGCTCCTGACTCTAACCCTGTCTTGGCTTCTGATGCTGCCCCACTATAGCCCCTGACACATTCTCAGGTACTGGGTTGAGCTAGTAAGTCAACATTGGGTACTTTACAAGATCCAGTCAGCATAGTGGGGTGAGGCAGTACCTCAGTGTGCATCTCTTAGCTACTGTCATGTAAAGCTGGGATGTCTGTGGACAAAAGTTATATTTAGGCTATGAGGGAGGCTCTTCTCCAGAGACTGTTCGTTAAGATCAATGGCAAGGACTGCCTCCCACTTTATGAGATAAGTGCTTTAAAGTTGTGGCCTTATGCCATCTGGAAATATAATCTTAAAATATGGTCTTCATTCAGGCATCTCATTAGCAATGTGAAGAGAGAGAGGAAGCTGGTGGCAGGATTAAGGGGTTGAAATAGTCAGGGGGGTTGTATGCTTTATGTTACATTGTACAAACAATAAGGCTGGCTGATGATTGGCTGGGGCCTCTTCATTGCCATTTGTGAACAGAAGATCTGGTGAAAATTATTTGTACTATGTAGTTCCACACAACTTTGCCAGGTGCATTGTGAACATGGTGGCAAGGAATGAAAATCCTTACATGAACCTGCTATGCACCATTCCTAGTAGATTTTTCTGTGGCTATCCATGTTGCCTAGGGCATGAGAAAGAAAAGAAGGCACAGACAGAAGTGGGGGGGAAATTCAGTGAGTATTACTAAAAATACACAGAACAGCATTACAAAATAGTCAAAAGACAGAAAGATGGTAGTTCTCAAACTTTCTTTCCAAGAAAAACAAGTCTTGTTACTTATCTACACAGAGATCTTGTCAGACATGTGAGAAGGCACTTTCAAGTCTAAAATAGCTTAAGGAGTGACTTGATCACAGTTTATAAGTACCTACACAGGGAACAAAAATGTGGTAATAGAGGGCTCCTCAATCTATCAGATAAAGGTATAACAAGATCCAATCCCTGGACACTGAAGTTAGACAAATTCAGACTGGAAATAAGGCACACATTTTTAATGATGAGGGTAATTAACCTTTGGAACAACTTACTAAGAGTTGTGGTGGATTTTCCATCACTGGCAATATTTAAATCAAAATGGGATGTTTTTTCTGTAAAATATGCTTTAGTTCAAACAGGAATTAATTCTGGGAAGCTCTGTGGCCTGTAGGACGTTGGACTGGATGATCACAATGGCCCCTTTTGGCCTTGGAATCTATGACATTATGGTGTCTAATCTATGTTTAAAATGTATGACCACAAAACAAAACAGATTTAAATAATCTATTAAACTTGTTTGTAATACAGAATCATAAGATAAGCTAAGTAGTCGTCTTTCTAAATTAAGCACTTGTCCTTCTCCTTGAATTGCAATTTGAGATAAAAACCTGTGATCCTCAGTCAAAGAATTTGATAATTTCACAAAAGTAACCAGAAAATACTAGTGCAGAGCTGAGAGTCAGACCTTCTGAGTTCTAATCCCGGTTCTTCTACTGACTCACTATTGCCTCAGGCAAGTCCCTCCACGTCTCTGCCTCAGCTTCCCCACCCTTCTTAAACTGGAATAATACTTACCAGCTCACAGGGTTGCAGTGATAATGAAGGAAGTCATGTCTAAACATGGCTTTGAACTCGTACAGTGCTATATACGTGCAAAGTACTGACAGGAACTCCACTTAATCATCACAATCTTGACCGATGAGCAGGTATCAATTCGTTTCAGATGAGAAATTGCTGTTTTACACTGAGGACACCCGTTCACTAAGACTGGAATAAAACCACCAATTCATTTCACACAGATTCCCCAAATAAGTTTTGACATCGATCGATTTAGGTTGTATGTAAAGCAAAAATCAAGAGCTCAGAGTTTCTGTGTTACACTTGCAAGATATTTACTTCTATATTGGGCAGGCTGCAATTATCTCTGATACCAGGAAATGTTATGCTTTGCTAGAACCCCTCCATAAACTAACTGGCTTTGACATAAACAACACTTTAGATTCAGCAAGGATACATCAACATAAAACTAAGCAGCATGAAAAAAAATGGAAGAGAATATTAAATTATTGTGCCGATATAGTCTGACTTAATGTTGTCAGTGATAATTTTTGTTTGTTTGCAGATGAGAATGGTTTAGGGTCAGTCACACTTTGCTATATTTGATTCTCACTGTAAGACTTCTGAATATTTGTGCATTCTACATATAACCAAACATGAAGATCAGTTTAAAGGATATTTTTATTTGTGCTCATGTACTTACAGTACAGTCCTTTGTATTTTGAAAGAATTACAAAAATACATGAACTATATTTCTACATTGGAGTAAGACATTTACATTCAATAAAATCTACATCTGTGATTCTTTTATTTTTTAAGGAAAGTTTACAGTATCTGTCCAGATACGCTTGGTGAAGTTGCAACAGTAATTCAAAAGAAGTGACCTGCATAGACCAGATTATTCTTCAGTGCCAAAAACATCCTGTATTAGGGGTAAATATTTGATCCTTTTCACTGGAAGGGATGGTGGCTGCCCACTCCAGTCATCTTCATACTGAAAGTGATAAACAAGAGGACAAACTTAGAACTCCATTTTGAAAACAAAAATAACTAGAAATGTCACAAAATAATGTTAAGCAAGTTATTTCATTTCTACATGCAAATCACCTGTGGAAAAAAAACAAATTTGTAAAGCATATCTTCCTAAAGAATATGGTGTTATCGATTTTGATCAATGCTGCTGAAGTTTTAATTAAAAATATCCCTCCATCTCCACTTCTGCCCAATTTTAAAAAAAAATTAAAGACTAGTGTACTGTTTTGTTCAGTTAGACACCTATACTTCAAAGATATGTAGGTCAGCTAAGAGAACAAGACACTGTAGGAATTGTCAGCTTTCAAACTAGTAGACAAAACGAAGAAGAAAGGGAAGTTAGAAGATCAAAACTTCAGGACTAAATCCCTGAGTAAGAATACAAACTGAAATTTTCGTTTGTCAAATATAATCATTTTACACCTAGACAAAATTACTGTAGTGCATATTAAATCACAGCTCGGATAAAGATTCAGCTGAGAAAGTCAAAGAATCAATAAAAGGATTTACATTCCCTTTGGTATCTTCTCTTTCTTCTTTTGTTACTCATCTTTTCATTAAAATGTACTCATCTAAAATAAATTCATTATTATATATTACAGCTAACCAACAAAATAATAAATTGAATAAATAATGCCACCACAGCCAATTTGGACATAATTTACTAACTTGTTTGTTAATGTACTATAGTTCAGGATATCTCAGTATGTTATGTAATTTACAGCCCTTTTTTTTTTTTTTTTTTAACAATTAATACAGAAGTGATTCTCCTATCTAGCAGATAACTGAATACACCTCTGTGGCTTGGGGCAGGGATTGTTGTTGGGTTTTTTTGTTCTGTGTTTGCAAAGTGCTTAGCACAATGGGGTCCTGGTCCAGGACTGAGACTCTAAGGCACTACGGTACTGCAAATAATAAAATGAGAATACAACCAACAACTTCCATCTTTTTGACCTTGTCTGCAACCTTGCTCCCCTCAAGTCTGTTCACTGTGCTGCCACTAAGATGGTCTTCCTAGCCTGTAGCTCTGTCAGCTCACTTTCTGTAAGCCCCTCCACTGGCTCCAGTGCAAACACAAATGTCTTTTCCTGACCTTTACAGTGAAACCCTGCCCAAATTATCCCTGATATTTTATTATATTGATCACGGTCTTTGTTCCACTAAAGATGCCAACCCTGGCTGACTTCTTGGTTCACAAATGCCTTTGTCTTTTCTCCCTTGCTGTCCCATGTACACTGGAAAAATTTCCTGCCAAAATCCATAAAACCAATCCTCCCTCAAATCACCTCTGCCACGATGCCTACAAAACACTGTCATCTGATAACAGTGAGGCAAAGTGGCAAGCTGTGATCACAGCCACTGATTGGCTTATTACGACTACAAACTGAACACACTGCCTCTCCTCACTACCACTCAGGTCCTCCACCCCCTATTCAAGGTTCACTTCAGGCATACCACCTACAAGAAATAAGTCAGTCCTCTATGGCTAGTCTGAGGCAGTTGGGCAAGCAGCCAATACAGCTAGGAGAAAAATACGAAATAAATAACAAGCCAACATATTTGTATATTTTTCTGCCTCTTTTATCACCGCCCCTTCATATGGTGCTCATCCTCTTAGTTTTGTAAGTGCTTTGGGTCGGAAACTGCATCTACCTCTGTTTGCACAGCACCTAGTACAACAGTGCCCTAATCCTGACAAGCATCACTGGATGCTATCACAACATAATCATTGAGTAATATCTTTGAGTAGAATTCCGAACTCCCTGTTCGAAAAGTGCCCTCATCGAAACATGGAGCACACACTTTTTAAATCTGAAACATATCCAGTATAAGGTGGATGTTGTAAAAATATGTACAGGATCTTAATTAGATGCATACAAGAAATTTTTTCCTAATTAAGGAGTCCAAGAAAATGACACCAAGGAAAGCTTAGCAACTCAGCAGCACTGTGCCCTCACTAGCCCCTACAGACAGTTTTATAGGCTCCAGAAGAGTGAGCAAGTAGTGAAGCCACTATGCTGTCAGGATGAAAACACAGCACTTGCATATAACTGGTGAAAATATGCAGCTGCTGAATTTAAAATGCACTGAACCCTATGCTTCTAAACCAGTAGAAGCAGAGGAGACTAAATGAAACACATTCAATATCAGCAGTCAAGGGCTGGATCAGAAGAGCGATGTTATATGCGCGCTAAGATGCTTTGGATTTCTTTGCTATGACATTTTTAAAAAATCAATTTGATTGGATTATGCACAATGCTATTTTAAACCATTCTATTCTCACACCAGCACAAGACAGCCAGGTCAGCTTAATCTTTGCCGTTTCCCGAAATGACATTTTTACTTACCCTAAGTACTAGGCTGACAGAGACATATTAGTTGATTTCTCCACACTACTCCCACTACCTACCAAGGAAGTGGTGTATTCTGTGCGAGTTTCCACAGAGTTATAGAAAATTGTAGGTACATTTTGCAATGCCAGTGGAGTTTGTAGACTTTCCTGATAATTGTGACTTCTGAACATAAGGTTTGTGTAATAGAAAGGGTGAGCACCTGATAGTCATGCCCTTGTTCACAGGACAGCACAGCCCTTTTCCTTCCTATATTTCCCTAGAAATCCATTAGAGATGTGGCATCCACTGTGCACAACAGAGTTACAGAGTTCCCGTGCCTTACTCTGGTTCTCTGCTTCGCCCAATCCTTCACAACAGAAACAAACTGCTCGAAAAACCCAGACAAGATCCATAAAGATTGAGTCCCAGATATTCTTTGTTGGATAAATCAATGATATTAATATGTTTTGACTGAACGACATCAGCGGCAGCATGAAAGGGGCTTTCAGGTTTTGTGCACTGCTTTTTTGTTTTAAACGTCTTCACTTTACCTTTATAGGAACCTTTATTGTCTGGAAAGTCGGAACTGGATTCTCTCTCCAATTCAGCCCATTGACAAACTTCTTATAATCTACTTGTTCCTTGCCATCTTCGAACCTAAAAGCAGAATATTTGTATATAATTTGATTCAATTGTGGCATATTTTAATATACTTTGCCATATTTTACATCACACAACAATTGCATTTTTGATAATTAATTTCAAAAATATAGAAAATGGACAACAGGCCAAGGAGAAGACTCTGCAGAATATGTCTCTCTATTGTACTATATATTACACTTCATATAAAACTTTACTCTTCATTATTGTCTGTCACATAGGACTTTTCATTGTCTTTAAAGTCTATTAGAGTTCAACTCATTTCATTTTTTAAATATGACTATTAACCAATTTTTCTTCAACACACGAATGTTATGATCAGTGGAAGCCTTATCGTTCTGGGATAAAGAGTGAAAATGTTCTTGGAGGCACCCTGCAAAATCCTGTCTTTATGTTTAGAAGAGAACTTGCTGGTGCTATAGACACAAGAGAATACAGCCGATCTGGTTTCTTTTGCTACTTTGATTTATATTCCTTTCATAAAAATAAGCACCCATCCAAAATGCTCAGCGCACCCATTTTGTGATCACCAGTGCTGAGTCGAGCAGGACAAATACTTCCTACTTTTTGATTAAGAAGCAAGCATGCGCCATAAGAGTTGACTGGCATTAACCTTTGATTGCACATATATCTTAATATGATCTATGGTGCACACGCATTGAATTTCATAAGCCTTATGACATGTGATTTGTTTTTGTTTTTATTACGAACCTGTAGTATTGCTTTCAACCCTCTGAAGAAAAAGTTAGAGTACTACATTATGTTGACATCCTAAAACTTCATTAATTGGAACCTTTGAAGTTGTATGTTCTCAGTATATAGGTTGCCCTTTTGCTGGTTTGTGGAAAGTCAAGATATAATCCACAGCACAGACTCAGAGTTGTACAAGTTAACCAAGCAGTTTTTTTTATATAGGCAAAGTGAAAGAATGTAATTACTTAAACCTGTACTGGACCACTTTCATCTAAGACTGTATAGGTGCAATCCAGTGACTCCCACTGACTTCAGCAAGCATTGGATTGGGGCCAAAGTCCTTTGATCTGACTGTGAAAGCACCCTGAACAGCTATGAATGCTGTCTCTGAATTAATACCCTTAACTAGAGTGAAAATTTTCAAGCCTGGGTGCTGAAAATTAGGCTCCTAAATCCATATTTAGGCAGCTATGTAAAATATTCCAAATTCATACTGGTATATAGTAGGGGGATACAAATCCCTTGACTCTCATGGACTGCACCTGCTTACACAGGTGAATTTGAATAAGGAGATGCCTTATTTTTGAGTTATGACTTTGGAGCCCAAGGTACTAGATGGACTGGAAAGAGATGCCCTACATTTGAATGATCAGAGTTAATATGAGTAGCTACTATAATGCTTTTCAGTAATAAAGGAAGTTAGTTTTGCCTCTTCCAAAAGGAGACAACTAAGATCACTTGACACCTTGTCCCCCTTTAGTTTAGCTCTAGAACGTCATCAAAGCATTTGAGGTTAGAATATGTTATAAGATTCATTCCTCCCCACAACACTTGGAGAACAATTTTCTTTTCTTTGGCAGAAGACAGATAGCTCTTGTTTGTGGCCTCTGCAAAATGTGTTCACCTTGGATTACCCCAACGTGTAGAAGCCTGCTTTATCAATTTGTAAGAATGTAGTGCTGAGTGACCCAACCTGTTTACAAATGTTTTTTTTTTTCCCAGCCAGGAAAGTTGCAACCCAAGTGTTCTTTTTCTAGATAGCAATATTTACAGAGCTTAAGTTCCTTTGTTTTGAAAAACACTTTATTAAAATGTTAATCTGATAGCCATAGAAAGTACTCTGTTACTTAGACTTAACGGAATATTTGTCGAGTATGCTGTGCTGCTACTTCAGTTTGTTTGATAGCTTCTGTATATTCTGGGTATGAATAAGTGTTTAAGTTGGTTACAGGAAAAGATTAAAGGACTAACACAAGCTGGTTTGTACAACTGGTCAGTATGAGCTAAGTAATGTTGGTGGCTAACCTGTGGTAAATATATTGATTACCATGTACCCAATAAATGTATACTGCACTACCTGTCTGTCATAGGGTACTGAAAAACCAAAAAAATGTTTGTCTGTCTGCCTCAAGATCTTTTTTGTTGTGGATGGGGAATTATGCCTACCCTACTGGAGGGAGCATAGCACCCCCAAAATATACAGAGATTTGAAGGTAGGTTGCTGGGTAAAAGTCACCAGGGCACAGGCACCAAGAGATATCAAAAAAGCAGAGAGATCCTGGCCTGTTGTGGGAGGGAAGTTCTAGGAGGAGAATTATTCTGGCCCAAATCTCATTGCTCTGGCCCTTCTGAGGATCAAAGATGCCTGTAGGTCTTCTCCCTCTTTCTGTTAAGCCAGGGGAGGTGGGGTGCTCAGAGGAATGTGTGACCCTCGGGGTGGTACCATATAAAAACAAGTCATCAGTTTTGCATTGTTCAAATTAAAATTGAAGCAAAACGTAATGGTTTCGTTGTGTGTTGGCTCATACACACATGGAAACTTGGGGGCTAAACAATGGAACTAAAAAACATCCAGCAAACAGCTGCAAACTGAAGTTGCTGCATTTTCCACAGCTCTACTCAAAATGCATCTAGTTTGTATAAAGATCGTCTTTGATGCATGCACTCTTCTACTGTCTTGTTCATCACTTCATACCATATAGGAATTACAGTAAATTTTGGAGTTAAGTGAGTGGGCCTCCTGGCACAAGGAGCAACCACTTGGGATATTGGGTTCCAGAGGCACACCCACTCCTGCCCTCCCCAGCCTGGCAGTTGCCCCCACAGGCTTTCCTGAGTCACAGCTGCCAAGCCTCCATCTGCCCTAGAAGCCCACCACAACTACCTCACAGCAGCAGGGCTGAGAGAAACCACCCAGATGTGTCCATAGCAATTATTTAGCATAAAACTTACAATATGTTTTTTAAAAAGCCACAAGATGTGTGCAGTACGGATGAATTAACTCATGATCTTATATTTGAAACCTTTGTCATACATTCCCTCTACCTGCTTCCTTTCCTCCATTTTATCTTTCCTCATTCACCATGTCTCTAGTTTGTAAGACCTTTTTAATTGTCAATTAGTGCACTGTTAGGTTCACAGTGAATAAATAAAAATAGGATCAAAAGAAAATACCAACAATTTCAAAATGCAAAATTTTATTTTTCAAGCATTTTAATTGTGCTTGTGTATTAAACAAGCTCATTGTTCCTTGTATGTTTGCATAAACTTAAAGAAATGCTATAATAAATGTTGCATTTTACTGGTAGAAACAAATAGGAAGCCTCTTCATATCTTAATACATCATAGTAAAAAATCTGCACCTGCTCTGTAATTTTAAAAGATATATTTATACCAATGAGACACTAAGAATTGCCTTAGTACTTTCAATGCACTGTAACTTCACATTATTGGCCAGGATTCTCTCTTCACTTGCTTAGATTGGGATGCTCTTTGGGACAGAAATCTTGGGCTCATTGAAGCCAATAGCAAAACTCCTATTTACTTCAATGTGGCCTAAATCCTTACTCTGTTTGATAAGTGCCATGGACACCTGTGGTATTATATACAAATGTTAAATAATAGATATTTATGGGTATTACTTTTTAAATAGAAAATTAAAAGTTAACAATAAGTTATTTATCGTTTAACCTCAGAAAAAAACTGCAAGCTGTAGGATATATACCCCCAGCTAATGCATTAGCTAAAGCTGCCGGTGTTGTGGGATTTGCCTCATTTTCCTCCTTACTACATTTAATAAATTCAGAAATGTTCATTACAAATACCCATGGAAACAAAAATCAAATTATTCCTCATGCATAAAAACAGGTGAAGGGCCATCAGTGATAAGCGGCACTGCTTTAGATTAAACAGTGGACTTTCCAGAAGCGAAACTGGCTTATAAGCAGCAATGCTGCTGTGTTAGATGTTTCATGACGTTTCAACCTTCGTGAGAAACGGGGGGATGGAGGGCAAGATACTAAATATCCTTCAACCACTCCTATTACCTGCAAGGTAGAGTCTGAAGCCTCCCAATAAACTGGAAATTAATTCCAATTAAATCCACTATAGGAAACATCTTCCAGACCACAAACCCCAAATAAACACAAGTCACTATTAAATACACATCCTTACTTAAGTGCTACCAACTGCACAAGCCTTTGTTTAAAAATTTAAATACTTTCCTCTTATCTGTAATGTAAGGACTCACTGTATACATTGAGATCTTTCAATGCAATGAATCTTTATCTTATCACTAAAATTACTCACAGTCCTTTATCATGTAAAGCAACTTTTAGAATGAAATGATCTTCCAATAGATATTAGGCATCCTCCTTGTCTTCTAAGCTTGTATATTATTTTAATAATAATTTTAAATGAAAGGGGTTTGGTGGATTTTTTTTTTTGAAGCTGACTCCATTCAACCCCCTCCCCCCCCTTATAAGAGAGGCTGTCAACTTTCAAAAGCTTTCCCTAATACCAAACAAGATATATTTATTTTTGAAGCCTATAATGTATCAGGTCTGTCAGTTCTTCTTTGGTGTTAGTTAGTAAATAAAGGAAAACTCCACTTCATCCCTCCTCTAGTTGCATCTATTCAATCACAGCCTTTGAGACTATGAAAATTCTAACTCTAAATGCCAATTGTCCCGATGCACTTTTTGTGCTGGACAGCTTTGTGGGAATTCTAAAAAAATGAATTTTATGCGTCTTTTGACTGATGCTTGTGACTCAACTGTCAGAAGTGATGAATGGTCAGCAATTTGTAGAAGTCATCCATCTGGCTACCACAGGGAACTCCTCTGAATGCTTTTGGTCCATAGACAAACTGGGCTTAAAAACAATGGTGCCTTAGGTTTCTTAAGGCAGACTTGCAGGTAAAGAGTGACTTTAAAAGGTTTCTCCCCCAAGCAGTGTTCTATGAGCTTGGTGAAGTGTGGAGGGCTAGATTTGGGCATTAAGGATTTAAAGGTGGTCAAACTTTCCCTCACCTTCCTGTTTGTAGAGAATCCTGTCATTCAATGGTAAATCCCTGAAGCATACATTGAAATTCTGCTAAAAGCTAGAAGCTTGCATGCATGAAAGCATCTATTCCTGACAAGAAATAAGACCTCCTTCTGCTTTTTACATGATGTTAAGAGGTTTCCATATCCTCAAAATAATTTTTTTAATGACTTCTAGTAGGAGAAAAGAAGGGACCAAAGATCATATTCTAAAACTCATAAAGTAGACTGTTGGCCAGTTGGCTTAGCCCTGCTTCAGAGCAGGGGGCTGGACTTCTCAAGGTCCCTTCCAGCCCAACATTTCTGCGGAGGCCTAGCAATCTGTGATGAGTGTTCAGATCACCATCTGGTAAACCTGTTTTTATTGTGAACTCTGCCCTCTAGAGTCTTGACACAAGGGCACTGAACATTTGTGTTTTTCTGTTCTTGTCCTGATCAGTGTGGCTGATCAAGGATCTTACCTCAAAGAATATATGTACAACCAAATTACACACTCCAAGAAAAAATACTGAAACTATTATGTAAATTCTGCTTTTGCCAATAATTTCTCTCCCTTTTCTAAAAAACTTAAAATATATATTTCAGGTAAGAACAACAAGAGTAATATAGGGGTAACAAAGAAGGACTGTTGTATCTATAGTAATACCATCTATCTGATTCATTAACTTTTCCACATTATTCATCATGGCATCTTTCTGAGATCATATATAGTGTACCTTCTTGAGATACTATGTTTTTTCACCAAACCAATACACGGAGAAAGTGAATGTAAAAATGGGAATTCTCTACCCATTTATCCCAGACAATAAACATTAGTGGTTAATTCCTGTAAGCTTATTCAATCACAGCGTACATGCTTAGCCTAGGTGATTCAGAGGTGAAAGTAAGTCGGTACGCCCCGGTATGGTGTACTGGCAAGAGCCAGTGCGCCGTACCGGGGCGGCCCGGCTTCCCCAGGTGGCAATTTAAAG
>NW_020664377.1:3558811-3581632 GCF_002925995.2 Terrapene triunguis
GGAGCCCCCAGCTGCCGCTGCTACCCCGGCGGGGGAGGGGGAAGGCACTTACCGGTACAGGGCGGGCCGGGGCTGGCTCTGAGCCCCCATCCCCGCCCTTTCCGCCCGAGGCCCCGCCCCTTCCGGGGGCCAGAGCTGGCCCCAACCCAGCCCCGTACCAGTAAGTCCCTATTTCTACTTTCACCCCCGACATGATTTTTTCTGCCAACCAAAAATGAAAAAAATGCTGCAATTCTCTTCCTTGTTAATTGCAAATGTTTACCAGTATGAAGACTCAAAGCAGCGCACGGAAAGAATCAGCACCATAGCACATACCCAATTGTGTGAACTGCTGAAATTCTTAGGAAATATTTCTAAAATTTATGTTAAATACTCACCTACCATTAAACATACATTACATTATAGTGCAAGTGACTTATACTCACACACAACATTTTATCTGGTCTTGACTTACATGGTCAGCAAAGCTCGCAGAAGATCATCAGCCAATGGCAATCTGAAGGACTTGCAAATAGTCCTGCATTTCTCATGGGACAGCAACCCACATCTGCACAAATATAAAATGAAGTGAAAAAATGTCCTTCATGTTTTCTATCTTCACAGTTTAACAACATGGAAGCAAAATGCATATTTCAAATGCATGTATTTGTGAATAAGGAAATAATATAAAACTTGTTGAAAATCTAAAGGTAAAAATGAAAATCGTATTTCACAAAACTTCACTTTTGCATAATAGGAAAAACATCAACACTTTACACACATAAATACTTCAGGGGAAGAGGGCTAAGTCACATGTATGGACTTTCACAGGTGGAAGGTATACGTTTACAGATTTCTAATTCTAAATCTATGATCCCACAAAACCAGAAGGACAAACAATTTATGTAAGTGGTTATTTTGAATTCAATAAAAATCCCAGATTTTTTATTTTTTGTTAAATGTCTATTTTTCCTCCTATATTAAAAAAAATGTTTTTCTATGGTGGCAGGGCCAGGAACATAACTATTTCACAGGCTACTCAATACATTTGAAATGATGGAGACTCCATCAGCAAATCAGAAAGAAAAAAAGAGGACAGAGAAGCAGTCTAGTTCTCATCCACCTCAAGTGGCTCCTACCAGAAACCAGATCCTTTGAATGCATTCATGATATGCTAGGCAAGAGAGAGACAGAACCTGGGTCTCCAAATAGAATTTTATCAAATCGTGAACCAGCTAAAAAAAAAAAGAGTCAATTATTAGCTTGAATTAAATACAGAAATCTTACTTTTCACGGTCATTGTATACAAAGGTAGCAGACAGTTGTCCGAAATTCTCAACGCTATTTTTCTTTAGCTGTTCTTGAGCCACTGCAAGAAGGAAATTGATGTCCATTTCAAACTCATTTTGCTCGCTGTAATGACGTCCAATAGTCATAATTTCATGTTCTGACAATTTTCCACCAGTGATATTCACCATCAAATTTCTGTTAGCAAGAAACAAATAAATTAAATAGAAAAATAAAGCAAAACAGTCAATTAAAAGCTGAGTATTTAATGTAATTAAGAGTTCTGTGAAATTAGGTGATGTACTATATACTCAACTTGTGATGCTGATATTAAGTCCATACAGTTTAACATGAACTCAACACTACTCAAGAACTGTTTTAGAAATTACCTAAATTTTAACTCTTTAGGGAAGAGACCATTTCTTTCCTACCGTTCTGCAGAATACCTAGCACAATGCTGGTACTATACAAATCTCTGTAGTACCTTTCCACAGCATTGTCTTATTGGAGTCATACTGAAGATAGTATTTATTGCATCACTGTCTATGTCCAACTACTGTACATGATCTTATTTCATCTTATCAATTATAAACTACCTTCTACCCTACTTGATCAGATATTTGTAGAACTATGAGCTAGCAACGCAACCGCACTTATGTCACATACGCAGAAAATACATAAAATAGGGAAACAGGCGAGGATACTGCCAAAAGGACAGAGTGCTAGAGCTAGCCATGCAAATGGGGCAGAGGTGTGACGTTCCGCTCCCCAGCACAGAGGAAGTGCTGTGAAAGCTGGCCCCATCCCAGAAGCTCTGATTGGCAGAGGGATGAAAAAACAAGGAGCTGGGCAGAGAGATGTCAGGAGCATGGTTCATGGCTAAACCTTGCACTATTCTCTGGTAATGTAGCCCTTAATAAGCAACAATTAATTCATAGCACAAATACATACTGCCCTGTTGCGGGGTGGTTACCCCACTCCTGCCCTGAAGGGAAGGTTGTGGCTGGGAGCTGCTAAGCTGGGCTGATTGGGAAGTGGCTGCAGCTGGGCCACACCCCAATCAGGCCACAGCTGGCCTGTATATAAAGGCTGTGTACCAGGAGCCCAAACAGTCTCCCTCTGCTTGTTGAGGGAGAAGGGGGTGGCTGCTTAGAAGCTAGGAAAGGTACCTAGAGTGGAACAGGGCTGGAGAAAGGCTAGAGGAGCTGGGGAGCTCCAGTCTAGAGAACCCCCAGGCTGCAGGCCTTGATAAAGGCCAGGACAGGTACGGGGGCTACAGAGGGGTAGCCAGGGGTAGGCAAAGGCAGCAGGTCCAACCCCCCGCCCCTTTGCCAGTAATGAATGGTGTGTACACTGCAGTCTGCCCCAGTGAGCAGGGGCTAGATGGTGACTGGCAGTAGCCATATTCTGAGGTGAAGTGGGGATAGTGGGTGGGGGTTCCCCTGGGAGGGGGAGACCCAGAATTGTGGGGGTACTGCCAGGGGGCAGCACCCCAGCTAACAGGGCACTGGAGTCCAGGGAGGGACATGGGGGCCAAGCGGTAGTGGATCACTGGCCTGCAGAGGGCGCTCTGGGCTGGAAATCGAGCTAATTCCCTGAGAGATCAGCAGGAGGTGCCGCAGGGGTGAGTCCTCTCGGCTACATGCCCCGCCCCCCACGCGCGTGCACACACAAACTCTACCACAAATTTAATGATTTTTGTATCTGTTTCTTTTAAATGATTTGCTTTTTGGGGAGCCCAGCCCAAATAAAAGTGTCAATCCAGGGCCTATAAAGTCTAAATTCTCAGAGCTATTCACTAAAGGATACTGAACACAACGTACTATCTGCTTTGATTCAGCTGATTCACTGTGAGCTGGACTTGTACTAAGTAACACAGAAAGACCCTTTATTTACAATGACTGGAGACGAATATCAGGAGAGGACAAGGTGTACAGAGCTCCAGATAAATCTTATTTCCAGACACAGTCAAACTGAGCATTTGCATTTTAAATGAGTGCATGAAATACAACACTATACCAAAGCTTGGTCCCGCCCTTGTTATTATGTGTTTTACAGTAACGCTCAGAGGCCCCAATCAAAATTAAAGCCCTTTGTGCTGGGCACTATACTACCACCATAGAAGACTATCCACACCCCAAACGGCTTACAACTAAGACCTGGATCCTTTAAAAGCATATGCATAACCTTACACATATGAGTAGTTACACTGACTTCAGTGGGTCTTTTCACATGCACAACTTTACAACCACGCTTAAGTCTTTGCAGGATTAGGATCTAAATAAGTCCTTCCATATGTTTTCTCAACTCAGACAATGACAATGAAAGCACCAAAGATTTCCTCCGATTTCTCTTTTGGGATTTAAGGGACTTCCTAGGGTTACTATGATCTGAAGAGTGCTGAAGACCCAAAATTCCAACTCAGAATTTTATTGACTTCTCCTGCCAGGAAACAATGTCAAGTAACACAAATCTTCCCTATGCAGTATAGTTGTAGTTGTGTGGGTCCCAGGAAATTAGAGAGACAAGGTAGGTGAAGTAGCATCTTTTATTAGATCAAATTCTATTGGTGAGAGGGACAAGCTTTCAAGCCACACAGAGCTCTGTGTGGCTCGAAAGCTTGTCTCTCCCACCAAACAGAAGTTGGTCCAATAAAAGATGTTACCTCACCCACCTTGTCTCATAATTTTTCCCTGTAACTTAGTTTTCTTTTCTTTTAATGTTTTTATTCTATAAGAATGAAGCAGATTGCAATCTGAGATTAGGAGGGTCAGAGAAGAAATTATAATTAACTGCTCAAGAAAACTTTCACAAGATAAATGAAAGAGCAGCATCTTCATTAAACCCATGTGATTCTGCTGTGTCTCTCACTGTGAATGGCCCTGCATATCACCTTCTGAAAACCAGAGGTCAGGACAGGAATAAGACAGGGTGTTTAAGTTTCCAGACTGGTCTTTGCTCTAAGAATATAAGAATGGCCATACTGGGTCAGGTCAAAGGTCCATCCAGCCCAGTATCCTGTCTGCCGACAGTGGCCAATGCCAGGTGTCCCAGAGGGAGTGATGCTAACAGGTAATGATCAAGTGATCTCTCTCCTGCCATCCATCTCCACCCTCTGACAAAAAGAGGCTAGGGACACCATTCCTTACCCATCCTGGCTAATAGCCATTAATGGACTTAACCTCCATGAATTTATCTAGTTCTCTTTTAAACACTGTTATAGTCCTAACCTTCACAACCTCCTCAGGCAAGGAGTTCCACAGGTTGACTGTGCGCTGTGTGAAGAAGAACTTCCTTTTATTTGTTTGAAACCTGCTGCCCATTAATTTTATTTGGTGGCCCCTAGTTCTTATATTATGGGAACAAGTAAATAACTTTTCCTTATTCACCTTTTCCACAGCACTCATGATTTTATATACCTCTATCATATCCCCCTTAGTCTCCTTTTTTCCAAGCTGAAAAGTCCTAGCCTCTTTAATCACTCCTCATATGGCACCCGTTCCAAACCCCTAATAATTTTAGTTGCCCTTCTCTGAACCTCTTCTAATGCCAGTATATCTTTTTTGAGATGAGGAGACCACATCTGTACGCAGTATTCAAGATGTGGGCGTACCATGGATTTATATAAGGGAAATAAGATATTCTTCGTCTTATTCTCTATCCCTTTTTTAATGATTCCGAACATCCTGTTTGCTTTTTTGACTGCTACTGCGCACTGCATGGATGTCTTCAGAGAACTATCCACGATGACTCCAAGATCTCTTTCCTGATTAGTTGTAGCTAAATTAGCCCCCATCATATTGTATGTATAGTTGGTGTTATTTTTTCCAATGTGCATTACTTTACATTTATCCACATTAGATTTCATTTGCCAATTTGTTGCCCAATCACTTAGTTTTGTGAGATCTTTTTGAAGTTCTTCACAGTCTGCTTTGGTCTTAACTATCTTGAACAGTTTAGTATTGTCTGCAAACTTTCCCACCTCACTGTTTACCCCTTTCTCCAGATCATTTATGAATAAGTTGAATAGAATTGGTCCTAGGACTGACCCTTGGGGAACACCACTAGTTACTCCTCTCCATTCTGAAAATGTACCATTTATTCCTAACCTTTGTTCCCTGTCTTTTAACCAGTTCTCAATCCGTGAAAGAATCTTCCCTCTTATCCCATGACAACTTAATTTACGTAAGAGCCTTTGGTGAGGGACCTTGTCAAAGGCTTTCTGGAAATCTAAATACACTATGTCCACTGGATCCCCCTTGTCCACATGTTTGTTGACCCCTTCAAAGAACTCTAATAGATTAGTAAGACATGATTTCCCTTTACGGAAACCATGTTGACTTTTGCCCAACAATTGATGTTCTTCTATGTGTCTGACAATTTTATTCTTTACTATTGTTTCAACTAATTTGCTCGGTACTGAATTTAGACTTACCGGTCTGTAATTGCCGGGATCACCTCAAGAGTCCTTTTTAAATATTGGCATTACATTAGCTAACTTCCAGTCATTGGGTACAGAAGCTGATGTAAAGGACAGGTTACAAACCATGGTTAATAGTTCCGCAATTTCACATTTGAGTTCTTTCAGAACTCTTGGGTGAATGCCATCTGGTCCCGGTGACTTGTTAATGTTAAGTTTATCAATTAATTCCAAAACCTCCTCTAGTGACACTTCAATCTGTGACAATTCCTCAGATCTGTCACCTACAAAGGACGGCTCAGGTTTGGGAATCTCCCTAACATCCTCAGCTGTGAAGACTGAAGCAAAGAATTCATTTAGTTTCTCCGTAATGACTTTATCGTCTTTAAGTGCTCCTTTTGTATCTTGATCGTCCAGGGGCCCCACTGGTTGGTTAGCAGGCTTCCTGCTTCTGATGTACTTAAACATTTTGTTATTACTGTATCTTCTGATTTTTTGGCTAGCTGTTCTTCAAACTCCTTTTTGGCTTTTCTTATTACATTTTTTACACTTAATTTGGCAGTGTTTATGCTCCTTTCTATTTACCTCACTAAGATTTGACTTTCACTTTTTAAACGATGCCTTTTTATCTCTCACTGCTTCTTTTACATGGTTGTTAAGCCACAGTGGCTCTTTTTTAGTTCTTTTACTGTGTTTTTTAATTTGGGGTATACATTTAAGTTGGGCCTCTATTATGGTGTCTTTGAAAAGTGTCCATGCAGCTTGCAGGGATTTCACTCTAGTCACTGTACCTTTTAATTTCTGTTTAACTAACCTCCTCATTTTTGCATAGTTCCCCTTTCTGAAATTAAATGCCACAGTGTTGGGCTGCTGAGGTGTTCTTCCCACCACAGGAATGTTAAATGTTATTATATTATGATCACTATTTCCAAGCAGTCCTGTTATAGTTACCTCTTGGACCAGATCCCGCGCTCCACTCAGGACCAAATAGAGAATTGCCTCTGCTCTTGTGGGTTCCTGTACCAGCTGCTCCAAGAAGCAGTCATTTAAAGTATTGAGAAATTTTGTCTCTGCATTTCATCCTGAGGTGACATGAACCCAGTCAACATGGGGATAATTGAAATCCCCCACTATTATTGAGTTCTTTATTTTGGTAGCCTCTCTAATCTCCCTTAGCATTTCATAGTCACTATCACTGTCCTGGTCTCTAACAAAGCTTCTCAATAGCATGAACAATACCTCTGCAGATACTTTCTGTATATTCTATTTATTTATTTCCTGTTTTCTATGCTGTATGATTTGGGGTTTGTAAACAGAATAAATAAATGCTATAATTATAATTCTGCTTCACTGCATCATATCTAAGGGTGTATCTTCTCAGTGTAACTTGAGGAAAATTACACAAGAGAGGATCTGTGCATTATGGAGAAAGCTATTTTGACTCATTAACTAGGCAGACAGGAGTATATTTGAACTGTAAACTTCAGAGCATAGTGAAATTCTTGTCTCATTCTAAGACAAGTCAGGAAGACTGTAGTACTGGAGCATAACCTTAAGTGTCCCTTACAGCTTCAGGCTGTCATGCAGGTGTGTGCATGCATTAAAAATATGCATTTTGTAAAGGCCTCTAAGTGTGAAATGCTGTGAAAGATTAAAAGCAATAGTAACGTATGAGAAAATAAAAGACGTGTTTCCTCAACAAAATTGACTTTTTATAGAAGCAGAGAGGTTTTCTGTTTGCTTTGGCATAAAAATATTTCCCCCCCCCCATCGTGGAAATATTTCCAGGCAGTTCTATAGTAATGCATATATTGCAAAATGGAACAGGAAGACACGGTTAAAATATTTCAAATCTGTGGATACTCCCCTGTCAGAATTGGTGGGATTCCACTCCACAAGGGGGTTCAGAAGGCCAGCAGTTGCAGGTGATGGGCACACCTTATGAGATACAGCTCATCCCTACAGGAGCCCTGCACCTCAGCACACATGAGGTATGAAGAGGTAGGCCTGTGGTGATCCACGTGAGAGATGAGGCTAGAAGATCGACTGCTTTGTGAGTCCTCCTCTCCTCTCACATTCGTGGAGGAGGCTATTGAAGCCTCGCTGTTTAAAGAGTAGACCACAGATTGGCTCCACAGCCTTAGGGAGAGAATTCATCTCATTCCACACCCCTCTCACACTGCCCTGCACACGGCTTAGCACGCAGGCTGTTCACAGCTGCGCAGAATTTGGGCTTCAAAGAATACACAGCAAGCTTACATGTAACAAAAGCTACACCTCCCAAAATAAAAACCTTTCCCACTATACATAAGTGCAGTCAGTCCTTCTCAAGTCTGCCACTCCAATTTGGTAATACAAGTGCTAGAGACTTTGAAACATTATTAATGCATGGCAGAGAACAACAAAATACTTCAGATGATTAGTTCATAATTTGGACCAAAGCAAATATTTAATGATCAAGTTATTTGGTTTTTAAACAGATTACTGGGCATGTGCAATAAATTCCTTACTCAAATAATAAGGTTTTTCAACATATCATCATCACCTTGGTGTTTTGCCCTTTCTTACTGTAGTAGTAAGACTAACCATCTCAATGCATTTAATGGTCTAATATCTTGACTTTGATTATGGACTAACACCTATTTGATCTCAATAAAACTTCTAACACTGATCCTTGAGTACCTTGAGCAAAAAGAAGGTGCCAGTGGCACTGACTTCTCCTGGTATGAATCTTACCTCTCTAGATACTCATTTTTCATTACTGAAGATGGGGTTTCTTTCTTTCGTTGATACTTCTATTATAAAGTGTTACAAAGACCTGTCTTTGGCCCTTTTCTTCTCACCTATATCTCTTCTAATATATTTCATCAGTAGTTTCTATCTGAGCTAACATTTCTATATGGATGACATCCCATGGTACATTTCTTTATTTCCCATTTACCTACTCAACTTATCTCTGAAGCTCTTGATTATATCATCATATACTACTACTCAAAGTTTCAAAAACTGAAGTCCGAAGTAAAACAATCTTCTCTGTCCCACAACTTTGACTTTACTACCACTCTCCTTAGCTCAGACCCCTCCTTTACCCCAAAGCCAGAAATCTTGAAGCTGGCCTTGATCCTGAATTTAATTTCCCCTTCCATATATAACTTGCCTATAAATTTGTTCATTACCACCTATGGATCATTGCCAGAATCCAGACTTCCATTAACCCAGCCTCTGCTCAAATACTTATTCATGCTTTAATCACTGCCTGAGTGAACTACTACATTCCCCTCTTTTAAGATCTTCCTAGTTTGTTTCCTATACTTCAAGGGGCCTGGATTCAGTAACCAGGCTATCATCTTGCTCAAAGAATCAGGACTCAATTAACCCCATTCTCTGTTATTGTTTCCTATCCATCTCTGAATTCAACTCAAAATTGTCTTCCTGCTTTTCAGAACTTCCAGCTGACTTGGCTGCCCCTACCTGTCTGCCCATACGTTCACCTGCTCCCCGGCCTGTGCAGTTCTGATCTTATTCTCCTGTGGCCGCCCGGCTAACTCCACAGAGAACAGCCACATTCCTTTGTGCTGTCCAAGCTATTCAAAACATTGTCTCGTTCTAAGCCAGAATCACTTCCTTTTCTTTACATTCACCTGAAAACCTTCCTTTGTATTGCATTTCACACAAAGTCCTAAAACTAGTGGAAATCAAATACAAGTCATCTATCACTTAACACACAACTGTGCAAAGAGCTTCAAGAAACTACAATGCTCTGTACATTTCCTGACAATCACCCTAAGGAAACGTTAAAACTGCGAATCCCTCGTTCTTACCGGAAAGGGTTATATTCAATTATCTTGGTGTGGTCAGGGTCCGTGGCTGCAAAAATCTGCTTGATCTCTCTGGAACTAGGTTCTCCTATAGCCTTCAGTTTGTTCAGGATGAGGCTGATATTGGCCATTGGGAACTTAATGGAGGGGGGAGAACAGAAAATACATATTACACTCAGAAAGGCATTACTTAGTTACTGTATGCACAGTGTTATGGAGATGTAAGGCACTGTATAATTACTAAGTATTATCATCCTCATTGTCTCATCTCAAATGTGCAGTACGTATCACAGCATTTTCTATGTGAGTTTGAGAAAAAGCCAACTATGAGAAAATTTGCTTTTTACTGAAAATGTTAAAAGCTCAATAAATGTACTTATCTGGTATACCTTCAGAAAGCTTAAATTTTAATTACTGAAAACGATGCCCAGTCTTGCTTCAATGCAACATCAAAGCAGGTAGAGGTACATTTTAAAGCATAAGTTTAAAAATTATTTTTGCCCTCACTGTCCACTGCTGCATCCCACTTAATCCTCATTTAATACATACGATCAATTTAAAATAAATCTTTTCATCCTTCGCTTTGGTGAACAGCTCACTGCAGTTCCAATGCATATGCTCAGTCATATAAACTTGTCATTCACACTGGGTTCAGCACAGACTGTATTATTAGGAACCAATTTTTCCCAGAATGTAAGATGAACATTTATTTCAACAAGTGGCATTCTTCCCGATTAGGCCATTCCAATTAGACTTGAGCACTTAAGCTTCAAATCCAGTATTCAGCTTTGCTATGTTAAAACCCTGTACATAATTTGCTTGATACTCTTAAAAGTGTGTAGTCAACAAGAATAAAACTTTGATTTTTATTTTTTGGAATAAAGAGTCATTTAACAGATGCTGAATCAAGTTCTAGAAAGTCAGACATGCTCTGCTGCAGAACATACAGTATAATGAAACAAACTGAAAACTGTTTTCTCCCATTCGATACACGATGTTGTTTTGAGTAGCAAATATTGAAATTAGATAAGGCTGGCAATTAAGGATCTAACCATAAGAGAGGTTGGCCCTGACTCTTAGTTACACTTAGCATAACCGTGAGTCAGGCCCAGCATCTCTTAGGCATCTTTACATAACTCTGGTTGTGTTAAGAGCCCTAAAGGTGGGTGTACCTTAAGACCCTAATAACATTGCCTGAGCAGCGCAAAGGGGCCTTAGTGTAATTAATAATCATCAGTTCGAATTAACCTACCTGCTAGACAGGACATGCACACTTTGTCACTTAGGACTTGTCTACATGAACACTTACTTTGCAGCAAGCTGGAGTGTGAATCTACCCTGCACTAGTGCATGGCAGGCTAACTATCCATGTGTACCTTGCTGACACTCATTAACAGTTCCTTAATGTGCTTTGATCTAGTCTCTTCAACTTGGCTAAAATATGTAGAGCTGTGTGGGAACTGGAATTTCTAATTTGTGGGAAATTCCTCAGTTTCTCACTTTGTTTTCATTCCAAATCAGAACAAAACCAAACAATTTCAAAATTTCCCACAAAATGATATTTTTGAAAATAATTCATTTTGGATCAATCAAAATGTTTCCTTTGATTATGACTTTTTACATTTTTTTATAATATAAAAATGAAATAAATTTCAAAATTAAAATCAAAATACTCTGTTCCAAAAATATAGAAATGGAACTTTATCAAAATGCCTTTTTTTAAAATCTAAACAACATTGCATCAAAAATCAACACATTTCTGCAGGAAGTTTCTGTTTTGGCATAATGGCATTTTGTAATGGAGAAATGGTCAGTTGGAACTTTTTTGACCAGCTCTAAAAACAGACACTGATGAGGAAAGTGATCAAGGCAAAGGAAGGAAACAGAGAACTAAAGGTTAAAGAAATATTGAATTTAAAAATAAAAGGATTAAGAATAATCTTAAAACTCTCTTCCTCTAGAATGTATTTATTTTTCATCTGTTTATCTCCAACTTTTATTGGAGTTCCTTACATTTGCTCAGGTAAGTGAAGTACATGACTCCCTGGACCACTGTGACGAATTAGTATACTTAATCCTAATATTCAGTATTCAGGTACTATGCATAAATCACCTAGGCATCAATACAACAGTAAAGCTTATTCTCACCATCTGTTTTAAAATCTTATCTGCAAGAATAATAGTTTTCAAAACTCATTTTTAAAGGACTGTTTTCTCAATGTTTTTTGTTCACATTCTGCCAATTGTAATGCTGATATATGTATTCACTTAGTCTGAAAAACTAGGATCTCATTTATTTGCTTAGGGATTAATCAAACGCAAACAGCAGCTCCAAAGAACATTTGTAGTTTAATGGTGCACTGTATATTTTGGAGCATGGTTTGGTTATGATACTAGGAGTATAAACAAATTGCAGGGAATAAGAGGTGTATATAGCTTTATCTTTTTATTAATACATAACAGTTAAAACACTTTATATCAACAAGCACTCTACAAACAAATAATCCTTACTTCACCGAGTGAAGTAGACAATGTTAGTATCCTTATTTTGCCACAGAGGCTGAAAACCTGTTTGTCTCACTCAGTTGAGTAGTGCATGGGGCCCAAAGGCATTAAGGGCTAGCCTGTCTACACTCTATCACGACTGGGTAGTAGAATAAGGATTTCCACCCTCCCACATGAAACAGTGTTAGGCCTACCCACCCCTGGGATCTGGGACTTCAGCACAGCAGAGTCCTTGAATGGCTGCTTCTTGCCCCCCTTCCCTTTCAGTGAGCAGGTGGTCAGGGAATAGGTAAAGACCTGACTAGAGTAACACTGCCCCCGCACACCTCCACCCACCCACCCACAAGATGGCAGGACACAGGGCTGGAGGGCAATCCCTTTTCTTGTTAAGGACTGATTCAGTGTATTCTTTGCCCTTCCCCACCTGCCACTGTGGGAAAGGGCAGCTTTGGAGAAATTATGACTCAGACACACCGAGTCTGAGACACATTTCCTTCTGGTGATCCACCACAAGCAATGCAACTTATACTCTGCACAGAACTGTGCCTCAGGGCACAATCTGGCCCTAAGCAAGTTGCTCAAGGTGAGTATGGCAGAGCAGGGGTTAGAACTCAGGAGTTCCTGATTTCACATATTCTTCAAATGCATTTTAAAATAATTTCAGAATAATATTTTCAGCACTTCAGAGAAAAGACTTCCCAAATATGTACACCTACAGTTATAATTATTTCATCAGAATCTCCCTAAGTGTATGCTTCTGCACAACATACCCAGACCAGTAGTCCACCCATAATACTCTGCAATTCTTTATAGCTGCTTGTTTTTATCTTCTCCTCCAAGTTACTGTTTCTGCCAGTGCCTCATGTGACAACTGCTGTGGGAAGATGCAGCCAGAACAACTATGAGATACCTGTGTGGCTTTGGTTAACATCGACTCGGTTACCAGGACCATGTATAAATTAACTGGCACAATAAAAGAATGTATCATCAGTTTTTCCCCTCCCTCTGCTAATTATTGCTTTCCTTTCTGAAAACAATGCCAGTGTCAGCAGATCATGAAACTCAATGCAACTGAGAGCTTGAATCCCCAGCTGTGAAGGGAATATGTGATATTTGTGACGAAGCACATGATCAGAGATTATATACATCTCTACCCCGATATAACGCAACCTGATATCACACGAATTCGGATATAATGCGGTAAAGCAGTGCTCCGGAGGGGCGGGGCTGCGCACTCCGGCGGATCAAAGCAAGTTCAATATAACGCGGTTTCACCTATAACGCGGTAAGATTTTTTGGCTCCTGAGGACAGCGTTATATCGGGATAGAGGTGTATATATACACAGACAGGGGGGTACTGAAATGATCAAATTGTTAAGATAAATAATTAAATAATGATAGTTCAGTATACATTTTAGTGTGAAGAAACATGGTAAACTTGGTTCTGAGAAAATTATATAGATAAGATACTCAATGCACAGTCCTGAAAGGCAAAATTAAATAGCAAAAGCCCAATTCACCTCATCTGCATGCTTCTCCATATAGTTGAAAGCATACTCATCAGCATCCACCAAAAGAAAGTTGTGACCATGGAAACAAACTTTGGCTCCAACAAACAGATCCTGAGCTTTGAAGTACTCAGATATCTCACTCTTAAAGAGCTCCTGCCCAGGCTTCTTAATACGACTTCTTTCCAGGAACTTCCCACCAAGTATGCCTGGAGGAACAGAATTGTAAATAATTAGCTGTACTTTGCTATTTTGTTTTTAAATATTAGTTTTCATCTTCAAGTTTCATCTTCCAGACTCCCCCCCCCATTCCTGAAAAGGGCCATCTATATCAGTGCCCACAGCTACAATTACACTGTGCACATTCCATGACATGTGATCCTTTTAATGCCTGCCAAACACCTTCCTTTTTTCATGAAAATGTGACAGAAGTTTGCCTCTTCTCACGGTTTCCACAACCCAGACATCAGCACTGGGATCCTTGGGAGGGATACAGCACAAGCAATTGCACTTTAACAGCTAAAGCCAAATACAGCTTTGGATAAGGAGAAAGTCCTAGTCCTATATAGTGAATTTTTGGTTTACCATTATTCCAACTTCTTTTTAAGAGCTTATGAATGTGAAAAACATAGGCCTAGATAGCTCTAGCTTTCCCAGATAGCTCTTCCAATGCAACTTAGTTCTGATCTGTTTTCCTTTGTAAACTTGATGTCCTCGTGGTAATTTTATTTTCATATATAATGATTTCATTCACCTCATGGGAACCGAGCATGTGGTTGAAGGGCACTGTGTGATTTATACTACAGGGGGATTTTAAAATGTAAATGACATTTAAGTGCCAAGTACAAGTGCAAGTAGGGCAGAATGGGTACCATTGTTTGTAAAGCTAAAGTGACTAGCATATAAAATACTAGAAGGAATAGGCTTTCTTTTGAATTGATTTACTATAGTTTTGCAATGCCCAGCAAATCTGCATCACATTTACCAAGTTCTAGAAAACAGTTTGTCAAGTGTTATGTTTTATCAAGATATGTTACTATGTTAAATGTGCACTACGCCAATTCTGTAGTGCCTGGGCTTCATTTCCTGTTTATATCTAACCTTTCAAACCAAAAGCCAAAAAGCATACTTGTGTAACTTTTTATGATGTCTTACATATTCTGTAGTGATGTAAATCCAATAAAAGGCTGATGGACAGTGTAATAAAATGCCATTTATAGTCAAAACCGTAAGTGAATGTGAAACCCAACTACTTATTAAACAAGAGTTTGGATCAGATTTCTTACTTAGTTGCTCCACTAACATCATAAAAGTGATAGAAAAAATACATTAAGGTAATGATCAGGGTCTAGCTTAAACCCCAAAAAAGCACGAAAATTCAAAGTTAAGGATGGAACTCTGAACTTAACACATTCCTTTTCACCTAGGTATAGCAGCACATATGATACTTTAGATCATACAGTTTTAGAAGATGTATGCAATACTTAAGCACAACTGGCCACCATGAGATTGGAATTTCAGCCCTGACTACACTTCCCTCATTCTGTGTGTTTAAATTAGAAATTTACCTTAATGTATTTTTCTAATGTTTAAAAGTAGCACTTTTCTAGTATTGCAAAGAAAAATTAAAATAACAATAAGGAACACCGCTAGGTTAAGGACCTTAGGTTGAGATCAGATGAGCAATTTCAACGGAAATCTACAAGAAGCAGACTCAAAATAAACACCAACAAAAAAGTCTTCCACTGAGATCAGATCAGTCCTTGCAGGTGTTTGTACAGCTGTTAGATTAGTATTAACACAAGGTGAAAAATGGGTTATAGTCTCCTATATGGGGAGCCATAGGTCTCAGATTTTGCCCTCCTTTTCAACAGAAGCTTCAAAATGTCCAAAAATTTAAATTTCTAATCTAATTGGCAAAATATTAATAATGAGTTGTTTCTCCCCCTGTGATTTTCAGGATGCTGTACTGAGAAAAATGAGAACAATGTTAAGGTTGTAATGTTCATTTTGCAACTCCAAATAGTTTAATTTGCCTATTTACATCAATTTCTAAAATTAAAATAGGAATCATAAGCATTTTGAATCTGAGTAAAAGAGGGATGATCATTTAAAAAAAAATTACTGTTACTGCCTGACTCCCATCTGGTCTGAGGTCATTATTATTTCCCCCTACTTAGACCCATTCCAGTCCCACCTCGCTCCCTATGCCAAAGTATCCCTCCCACTCTCTTCCTCCAACCCCTGTCCCTTTGCCCTTATCCCTTGTACTCTCCCATCTGTGACCTCCGCAAGCCCTCCTCTCTCATTCTTAATCTTGATTCTCTCAGCTAGCTCCTTTTTCTTGGCCTTCAAACATACCTACATCTCTGCATCTTGAAAAATAAATCTTCCTCAGTTTCTCCCACCTTTCCAACTGCTACCCTGTCTCCCTAACGCCTTTCACATCCTAGTTGCTTGTACTTCCTTTCACTCCTCTGTTCCACAGAGACTTCTCTCAATGAGTCAGTCTCCAATTAGCTTTTCTTGGCCAAGTCCAAATCTCTCTTCTTCAGTCTCATCCTCCTTGACCTCTCCAGGCTCACTCTGCTTGACCTTTCTACTACCTTCAACACTGTTGACCATATCATCCTTCTTAACTCTCTTCTACTTCACCTTTCTGAACTCATGTACTTTTATTTGACTATCAGATACTTGATTTAGAGTGCTCCCTCCAGTATCTCCTGTGGAGGCGCCACCTCCTCTTTACCCCCTCTTTACATCCAAATTTTGTCTTTGGCCCCCTCCTCTTCTTCCTCTGCACTTTATGCCTGGGTAACCTCATCCACTCGATTTGAGCTACTACCTTTATGCTGACTCTCTCTCTCTCTGCCAATGACTGATCCCCTTTTGTTCCCTTCTCGCACAAGTGCCTGTGCTCTCCTGAGTTCTGGCCTCCGAGCCTGAAATGGTCTCACTGGTCTGATAGGCCAAGCAATCTCCCTTACTATATATCTTCTTAAAACCCACTGCTTTTCACAATCCCTCAAACAACAATCTGCAAATTCCATTAAAACAATTATTAAAGGTAATTAACAAAACAAAAAAGACCACCCAGGAACTACTACAATAGGTAATGTAGTACCCAAACAAACCCTTAACTTTATTCTGTGTATTTCTTCTTCTCTGCATTTCCCTTGCTTGTTGTTCTCTTCCCAGTGTCTTCTTGTGTCAATTTAGCTGACTGAGGTGGACATCATGTCTTTATTTGCTATGTGAATTGCCATGCATGACTATAGCACTATACACAAATATTTAATAATAAAATAAGGAATAAACAATAACAGCAGCAACTGGAAGCATCAATATGGATAAAGGGTTTGTGTATGCATTATGCATTGCATACTATCTAAAATAAGCAAAATTCAAGGGAATGGAAAGACACTGGTATATTGTTCCACTCTGAGGGATTTGTACCAGCATCTTCTCTCTATTGATAGAACATATATGGAAGCAACTGTTTCTATAGACAATTCCATTATAACTAGTTATGGATCTAATACGTAGGATGGAACAGTAAAAGTGTGAAAGCTAGAAGCTATGGAACACAGGTGAAGCACCTTTCTACACTCAATTTTTGCCTCTACTCCAGGGGGGAGGGGACAGTGGCAGGTCATGGAACATATATGGACAACACATCTTGAAGAACCAATTACTGTAAGGTACAAGTAGCCATTTCTTCTTCTTCTGAGAGCTTGTCCATAAACATTTCACTGTTGGTAACTCACAAGCAATGACCTAGGTTACAGGAGGTGGATGCTAGGAGTCTACCTACCCAATGATTGTAGGACAGTCCTACCAAAATTAGCATCAGATCTTGATGATTCCACTGTGGAGTAATGCTGGGTGAATGTGTGTATTGAGCCCAAAGTAGCTACCTTAGTATCTTCAAGTATGGGAACATTTATCAAAGAAGCAACAGAGGTTGTTTGTGCTCTGGTAGACTGAGATGTAGACCCACCTATGAGAGTATGTTAGCTAATTCATCACATCGCTTGATACAAGCAGAGATCCAGTTAGAACATCTGTGTTGAAAGGGCTTGTCCTTTAACCCTGTCAGCATAAAATATCAATAATCTTGGGGATACCCTGAATGGCTTAGTCCTATCTACATAGGAGAGCGCCCTAAGAACTTCTGTAAAGTTCATTTCACCTCACCTTTATTTGAATGTGGATTTTGGGGGAAGGGGGGCAACAGGTAGAGGGATGACCTGACTAGAGTGAAAGACAGAGACTACTTTTCGTAAAAATTTAGGGTGAGGTCTTACTGACACCCTGTCTTTATAGGGGGCCTTGCCATCAAGTGCTTGTATCTCCTCAACCCTTCGGGCCAGTGTTACTGTCACAGAAAAGCTGTTTTAATAAAAAGTGGAAAGAGAGAACATGTGGCCATTGGCTCAAAAGGTGGGCCCATTAGCCCCAATCAGTCCAATATTTAGATCCCGAGGAGGGAGAAGTTCTCTGACTGGGGGATATATAAACCTAGCTACCGTAGAGTGTGAAAATGTAAAATATCACTGAAGTGGAAGGTGGAAAACCGAGATGGCTGCTAGGTGAACCCTCCGGGAACTCACTGACAGTCCAGAGTCCTTTAAAGATAGAAGGTAGTCCAGTATGTCTGGAATCTGTTCCAGGGATGGAGATAACTGACTGTCAAGGCTGTATCCCCACTTTGAACTTTAGGGTACAAGAGTGGGGGCCTGCATGAGGACTCCTAAGCTTAACTACCAGCTTAGCTTTGGTCCGCTGCCACCATCTCAAGAATTCCCTTCCTGGGAAGCCTTGAGAAACCTTTCACCAATTCCCTGGTGAACACAGATCCAAACCCCCTTGGATCTTAAAACAAGGAGAAATTAACCATCCCCCCTCCTTCCTCCCACCCTCCTTTCACCAACTCCTGGTGAATACAGATCCAAACCCCCTTGGATCTTATAACAAGGAGAAATCAATCTAGTTCTTAAAAAGAAGGCTTTTAATTAAAGAAAAAGGTAAAAATCATCTCTGTAAAATCAGTATGAAGAATAACTTTACAGGGTAATCAAACTTAAAGAGCTCAGAGGACCCCCCTCTGTCTTAGGTTCAAAGTACAGCAAACAAAGATAACCACTCTGGTAAAAAGGTACATTTACAAGTTGAGAAAACAAAGTAAATCTAAGACGCCTTGCCTGGCTTTTTACTTACAAGTTTGAAATAGGAGAGACTTGTTTAGAAAGATGGGGAGAACCTGGATTGATGTCTGGTCCCTCTCAGTCCCAAGAGCGAACCACCCCTTAAAACAAAGAGCACACACAAAAGCCTTCCCCCCCCCTCAAGATTTGAAAGTATCTTGTCCCCTTATTGGTCCTTAGGGTCAGGTGTCAGCCAGGTTACCCGAGCTTCTTAACCCTTTACAGGTAAAAGGATTTGGAGTCTCTGTACACAGAGAGCTGTTACCCTTCCCTTTATAGTTATGACACTGACGCTGCACCCAGATTATGAATCTCTTCCATTTAGCAGCATAAGTATGCCTTGTAGAATCTTTTCTACTGCAGATTAGGATGTTTTGTACTTAAGGGTAATAGGATCTTTCCACTCAGGTCAGCTAGCCAGCACCCATGCCCTAAGGTGCAGGGAATGTGGATCCAAATGGAGAATCTCATAGTGCCTGAGATATTACATCTGGCTGAAGAGGCAATTGTATTGGAGGTTGGCTGGAGAGATTCTTTAGGTGTAAAGTACCGGAATTGTCTCGGCCATGCTGAAGCTATGATCATCCTGGCTGCATCTTGCCTGAACGTCCTGAGAACACTCAGGATAAATGCAATGGTGCAGGAGTATAGAACCACTAAGGATCTCAGTGTAGTATGTCAGTCCTTCAGAGAATGTAAGGCCTCATCTGCTTTAGCACTGAGGAGTTCGCATCCCTTGAATGGGAGATCCTCAATTATTATTTGAATTTCGTTAGAGATCCCTAAAGAGCAGAGACATGAGGATCCCTTATAGAAATGAAAAACAACGAGCAGTCCTTGTGGCCCTTAGAGACTAACAAATGTATTTGGGCATAAGCTTTCGTGGGCTATAACCCACTTCATCAGATGCATGCTTATACCCAAATAAATTTGTTAGTCTCTAAGGGACCATGAGGACTCCCTCGTTGTTTTTGCTGATACAGACTAACACAGCTACCCCTCTGAAACTTATATAAATGAGGTTACCATAGATCTAGAAGCTATACCGGCAGCATCACAGGCTGCTTGGAGCGATATGCATAACAACCTCACCTTCAGCAACGAGCAACTTAAATTCTTCCCTACTGTCTTAAAAAAGCCTGCCTGCACATTTAGCCATGTAATCCCACTTCAGATAATTGTATTTTGCCAACCAGGCTTGGTAGTTAATGACTCTCATTTGCAGGCTTGATGTGGAGTAATTTTCCTCATCCAAATAAATCTAATTGTTTGGGTTCCTTGTCTTTTGATGTTGCTTTGTGTTGCCTTCCATGTGATCTCTCTCATTCACCACAAGAATCACCCATGATGCCAGCCATTGTGTATAAAATTGCTCAATACCCTGGGAAGACACTAGGTGGCAATGATGATCTGAGCTCTTTGATGCTGATACCAAAGAGGCAGGTGTCTGCCAGAGCAATTTAGCTGATTCTAGAAGTCCATCTTTGATGCGCACTGCAAGAGATCAAAGTATGGACCTGTGTAGGATGTCCAGAAGCTTCTGCGATTTTTCCTGTACTGCTTCAGCTGGAATCTCCAGCGTGTCAGCTATTCTGCATAACAAGTCCTGGAACATCTCATAGCCCTCTAGGGTTGAGGTAAATGACTCAGGGACAACAGTTTCATGCTGGGATGATGAGGACATGTGAAACTGGGTTAGGATGGCCTCTGCTTGGGATTCCTCACCGGAACCATGAATGTCTGTTCAGCTGGGAGTGGAGCAGATTGGGTTGGTGGAGGTGAAGAAGGGAATCTAATCCTGGATTGGGAGGCAGAGACTGGCCTTCTAGCCTGATGCTTTCCTCCCAATACAGACAAAGGTACTCTTAAGCACAAGACACAGGTGGCCAAGGGAGAGGATACCAGAGAATTCTATCCCTCTTTGAGCTTCTATGTGAGGGTAATAGAAATCAACTCTTGACTCCCTCTCTGTGGTATGCTGCCTGAATATCTAGACCCCAGGGAACAAACTGGGCCAACCTCCCTACTGCCTGCAGAGCCTGAGGAGAAGAATATATAGTCCTCCTGGAGAGGAGGAGCTGTAGCAGCTGGTGTGCTAGGAGCACCTTTAGTCTGTGCTCTGGTTGGTACCACTAATGTACCTGGTACCAGTGTCAGAGCAGCAGTCGGTGCTGGAGGAGGCAGTTCCATCACTGCTAATAGTGGAGAGTCCAGCAGGTCTTTCAATGCTATATAGGATTTCGATACCAATTATGTTGGTATCAAAGACAGGTGAGTAGATGGTCATAGTGTCAGGGTTATTAGTATGAGACACATCAGGGCCTCAATGCTGAGAGCTCTGTACTGAAAGATTTAAGCGTTACCAAGGGAGGCATAGTGAACGGTGCCGGACTGGGTGCCTTTTCTTCTGAAGTTCGAGAGGATTTGTGGTTCCTTGAGGAAGAGGACAGAGATCTCTTTCCTTTGTGGGTCCAGTGCTCTTTCCTTCCTCTGTACCCTGAGATTTTACCAAACTAGAAAGATGGATCTTTAGGAGCAGCTGCTATTATTAATTATTAATCATGTTTATTTTGAACAGTGTCTACCACAAGCAGGTCTTGGTCTATGACGGAGGTTTCTAGGTGCTACAGTAATAAATATAAATAAATAAATACAATATTGAAGTGTCTAATGGCCAACAAAGAATGGACCCCACTTTGCGAGACACTGTACAAACCCAGAGTAGTAAGTGGTCCTAGCCCCAAAGAGCTTACAGTCTAAATAGACAAGACCAACAGAGGGTGTGAGAAGGAGTCGCTAACAACAGCAGAGTGAAAAGTGTGATAGCAGCTAACAAACTAATTCCACAAGTTTTTAACTTTTTGTGGGGGTGTTAGGGTGTAGAGTTATTTAGGAAGGGATTGGTTAAATGGAAAGAAAAGGGAAGGGAGAGGGGACACTGAAGGGCAGGGCATGAGGGAGACAGGGTAAGAGGGACAGGTGTGGAGTGAAGCTGTGGTGAAAAAAATGGGAGGGAGGGAGAGGGGTGTGTTGGAACAAACAGCCAATCAAACACAGGGCAGAGAAAGTCCAGTTAAAACTGTAGAAAATTCTCTGAATGTCCAGAGGTCCCTGCTTTGGCCATTTCTACTCCAGCCAGCTGGAGACTCTGGCCAACTAGGCCACATGGCAAGGGAAGAGGGGAGGCACCACCTGGGTCCTAGTGCCTCCAGAGTAGGGGGAAGTCTCCCCTGCACAGTTCAGGGTTCAAGGAGATGCTGGGGTGAGAGATCGCCCATGAGGCCCCATTTTCTCCCACCCCCAGTGCAGCATCCCCTAGTTTGGCTGCTTCTGCTCCCACTTTGACTCAAGTTGTTAAGGAGGCAGCCAGAGCACTTTTAGGTGATGAGTGTTAAGAAACTGCTGCTCCAGGTGTCTCGGGGTTTGGAAAGGGATGCACTGACCTCTCCAGGGAGAATATTTTCAGAGGAGACTCTCTACCTCTTTGGGTTCTCATAGAAACTGCTTTACACGTAGTGCGTGATTCTGTTACGTGCACCTCACCCAAACACAGCAAGCATCTAGTGTGCCCATCATTGGAAGGTACTACAGCCTCGCAGGAAGAGGAATTTTTGAAGCCTGGAGATTTCTGCTCAGCCATTCTGACTGATCTCAGTTCCAGAGCTAACTCACAGGAAAACAAAAAAGTGAATTTCCTTCTAAAAGGAAGAAAGGAATTACTATCAAAAATCTGTAACAATAACACTATTAACTAACTAACTACTAAATACCTAACTATCCAGAACTATTTACCTGACAAAGAATAGGCCACATAATGAGCTAAGAAGCTTGGACACTGCAAGTTCCAACCCATACCCAGAGGAAGGGAGAAGGAAATGAAGGGTAGGGTCGCCCTGCCCTTTTGGCCCTCAGAGGCACAGGAATACTCAGGGCGCAGGCATGGTCCCCAAAGAACAATGCTGGCCCAAAGTATCTGGACTTAATTGTATTGGATGCATGCTCACCAACAGTGAAATACATATGGACAAGAACTTGAAGCACAGACCGTTCATCACTAGAAAGGCTGGATGAGCTGTCTCCTGGAATTCAAATCAATG
>NW_020664377.1:3581642-3626036 GCF_002925995.2 Terrapene triunguis
ATCACTAGAAAGGCTGGATGAGCTGTCTCCTGGAATTCAAATCAATGTCACTCTAGCAGGTCACTAGGACAGCTACTGGCACAAGACCAAATTTACCCTTCGAATGCCAATAAACTGTGTATGGTTTAAAATATTGTTACATATATTAAAATAGATTACAATGATTTTGCTTTTATACTGTGCCTCTATATAATGGAAAACATATACAGTAGCTAGCATAATAATATTGATCCTGCAAAACATAGAACTTACTGTATAATTTCCAACGTGGTAAGTTTTCTATGGGTTTATCCCTATTTACCACCAATGACAACAATACAGTTTCTATACATTATTTATAATAAAAGCAAGCTCTCCTGGGTAAGGTTTGCAAATAGAATATGTGCCACCATCTTTAGGAGCCAGTAACTTTAAATGTTGTGAAGTGTTGTCTTACAACAAATGGTTTCATTCTGAGTATCTCAGATTATAAATTAGCACAGCAAACTACTATTAAGGTAAAACAGTAGATATCAGTCAAGCCTGAAAGAAACAGATGTAGGTCTGACTGAATTCAAAAGGATTTGCGCAGGCTTCCATTAGGACTGAGTTCGGCCATAGGGTTTAATGATCACTACATTTTAATCAAAGCAGCAGAACTCTTGGAATTGCTTCCAGAGGATTATTATCTCTTACCTGTATTTCGCTGTGGGGTCTCAAACACTGAAATTGTGTCATCACTCAGAAAATAAGAAATAATGAACTGCCGATCCTTGTCAATGGGATTATCAGTAATAAATTTTGCAAGAAAGCGCAGCAGGTTACTTTCGAGGCCTTTTCTATGAGGGCAGAAGAAGTGGCAAGAAATTCAGTACATAGTATGATGAAACTTTTCATTACTTGGAGATGCATTTTGTGAAATAAACAAAATGCATATTCTTGGGTCTGGACAGGAAATGGAATGAAGTTCCCTATTTTTTCAAAAATAATTTTCAGCTGGGGTTAACAAAGCCAAGCAGGGTCAGCCAGATAGAAAGGAATTGTTTTTCAGGGCACAATTGGTTCTCTGATTACAGATTCTGATTACATTTGTATTCAATCTCAATTGCAAATCAGGCTCAAAGTTTATTTTCAGAAATTTCATTGGGGGGGGGGGGACATTTTTTAGATGTATTAATTTCAAACCTAAATACAAATCAAAATACATGTCAGGACCCTCTCCAGGAAATTTGGCCAATCAGATTCTTTTTCAACGTGGCTATTTTTTAAAATGTGAAAACTGCATGAATTCAACAATGGTAAATCTATTGATTTAGACGTTACTATTTAAAAATGTACCATGGTTATATAAATTATTAAAATTTTAATAAAGTCTTCTAAAAGCATTCTCCTTTTCTGAAGGCTCTACATGTGGGTTAATGGACTTCAGATCTGCAATGCAGCTTTGCTTTTTACTCAGGATTCATAAATCATGGCACAATCTATATAACCCACAATGGAAATAAAAGGTGCTAATGTTTTCATATTGCTATAGTACAACTGTGCGTGAAAACCAGCCAACAAAGAAAGGAACTGTCAGGAAATCTGAAGAGAAACAAATGGAGGTTATATCATATTTGTGGATCTTCTGAAATTCTTTTTAGTTGTCTACACTTGGAGCCGGGGGTGTGATTGCCAGATCAAGTAGATATACTCACACTAACTCTCATCCAGCTAGCATGCTACAAATAGTAGTGGAGCAATGGTAACACGGGGAGCAGCAGCAGCAGTACAGGCTAGCCACCCCAAGTATGTACCCATGGGGTCTGGTTGGGTCATAGTTGGGGCAGCTAGCCCCAACCACCTCTGACCACTGCATGTGCTACCACAGCTACACTCACATCCTAGCTCCAAGTGTAGACATACCCTCAGAGTCTGATCCAACGCCAAATGAAGTCAACAGAGTCTTTGTATTTATTTTAATGGGAATCAGATTAGACCCTAACTTCACAGAAGACGGTATTTGCCTAGTTCACAGAAATACCGAATGCAATGTTGCTAACCAAGTCCTAATATACCTGGACACTTAAGTAAGGTAACCTTGACATTTCACTTAGCACCCCTCTCCCCTGCAACCAGGAATTTAAAAAATTAACTGGGATTATCTTTCACTAAAATACCTGTCTTTCTCCATGAATTTCTTGAAATCTTTCTGGGGAGGTTGGGGAAGAAGGCTCAAGCAGGAGCATAGAGAATCCTCTTCAGAACCAAATCCAGTGTACGGTGGAAACTTCTTTTCTATTTTTGAAGGAGGTGGAGCCTTGAATGGAATTGGGGTAAAATCCTCTATAAGAAAATAAGACAGCAAGATTTTTTTTCAGATCATGCTATTTTATTAAAGATATTGCATTTTCAGTATAGATGTCTATTAATATATTCGTGTAACAAAGCAGAACCTCCCCCTTTAAATCAGGGGTCTCAAACATGCAGCCTGTGGAGTTAATTCCTGCGGCCTGCCATAGGCGCTGACCTCACTGGCAGCCAAGCTCCCCTCCCCATCCCCAACCCCCCACCTCCCAAGCACGCCACGTCCCCACTCCTCTGCCTACCTCCCAGCGCTTCCTGCCGCCAAACAGCTGTTTGGCAGCGCTTAGGACTTTCCAGGAGGGAGGGGAGAGGAGCGGGGACGCGGCGCGCTCAGGGGAGGAGGCAGAGAAGAGGCGGAGCTGGAGCGGGGATTTGGGGAAGGGGTTGGAATAGGGGCAGGGAAGGGGTGGGAAGAGGTGGGGCAGGGGCAGGGCCTCATGGACTAGATGAGCAGTCTGGGGTACAAAGTTCAGCATGTATGATTCTTTGCTGTGAGTAGTTGGGAAAAATGTTTGTTAAAAGTGGCAACGTATTTTGTATGAATAGTTACTTTAAAAAGTTCCTGCCATTAAAGCTATGTTGATAGACTGTTAGT
This sequence comes from Terrapene triunguis, assembly GCF_002925995.2. Classification (NCBI taxonomy): domain Eukaryota; kingdom Metazoa; phylum Chordata; order Testudines; family Emydidae; genus Terrapene; species Terrapene triunguis. The sequence continues at coordinate 3,584,563 of NW_020664377.1, forward strand.
GTGGATCATCATCAGTGTTACTGACCACATAAGGAATAGTTACAGGTGTTTATATTTTATTAAAACCCTTTTTCGCATTACAGTTTTTAAAAAGTTAATACATTGACTTTTAATAGCGTACTATATTACTCTTCATTTTTTTTAATTTTTGACTATACTTTTGTATCGTTGTATAAAAAGGTGTCAGTGATGCGGTCCTCGGACCAATGTACTAGTCCTCATGTGGCCCTAGTGGTGACTTGAGTTTGAGATCCCTGCTTTAAATCATGCTTGCTTCACTATTTATAGGGTGAAATGCAGGCCTTGTTGAAATCAAAGGCAAAACTGCTATCATAATTTCGATGGGGCCAGGATTTTGCCCATGTCCTATAATGTTTGGAAGAAATCAGTCAATAGTAAGGGAAATATTATTCCTAAACAGAAGAACCAAATTTTAAAAACCGCTTTTCAACTCTTATCCCTTGGGATCATTCCACAATTCAAATTCCTTGCTTGTGATATTTTTTGATCTGCTTTTTGTCAATTTCTATGTTTGTATTGGAAGAACTCAAATGTTTATGTCAGCCTTGGCAAGTTGCCAATAAACTCAGTCCTATCCCAAATACATCCACCTTTTCTGAAGCTTTACTTTTATAGTCTTTCCCCTACCCTACTCTTAAATATTGCCTTAGCTCCAGACTCACTCATCAGCACTATTCCACAACTATGATCCCTTTCTCCATATGAACATGACCAATAACCAATCTGTCCTCTCTTCACATATGCTTGTCAACTCAACAAGCTGTTATAAGGTCCACCCTGATCCCTATATCTAGCGAAAATCCTGCTGCCCCAGTGTCAACTGCTGCTCTAGCGTGCCATAGTTGCTCCCCTGAACCTGTTTTTCCCACTATTACAACTTGCAACAGCTATTGAGGCTTACAGCCAACATAAGAACCTAGATAGATACAGTCTTGATGATTATATTCCCTGTAAATAAAGTTTATTAACGTGGAAGCAACACTGACAGATGCTGGAAAATAAAAGTACAACGCACTAGGCAAATCACCAGCCAGCAGAATGTCACAGCATCCACGGTCCATGAAAGAACCGAGGGCCTCAGAAAGGCAGTGTACAACAATGGCCACAAATAAGAATGGTTTTTTTTTCTTCCCAACCATTGTGTCTTCTACCTGGAGTGGGAGAGATTTAATTCACCATTTTTTCCCTTTTCATCACCAAAACAAAAGTATCCAGTGAAAATGGTGAAACTTACACATAGTTCTATAGGAAGAAAAACTGATTGAATGAATAATGCATTTTTTATCTGAAACATCCCCAACATTATTGTACTGTAGGTTTGGTTTCGGTACATGTAGAGGAAAAGGGTGAAATTTGGGCCAGTTCAAACTTTTCCTGAAGTGCTTTTTCAATCTACATATCTATTTAAAATAGGGGTTCTCAAACTATGTCGGGACCCCAAAGTGGGTCACAACCCCATTTTAATGGGGTCGCCAGGGCTGGCATTAGATTTCCTGGGGCCAAAGCCAGAGGGCTTCAGCCCTGGGCGATGGAGATCAGGTTACAGGCCCCCTGCCTGGGGCAGTAGGACTCAGGCTTTGGCTTTGGGGAGCTCAGGTGGGCTCAGGCTTTGGTCCCCCCTCCTGGGGTCATGTAGTAATATTTGTTGTCAGAATGGGGTCGCAGCACAGTGGAGTTTGAGAACCGGTGATTTAGAACATGCTAATAAACGAAGATCACAGCAACCTACTCTTTTAAATTCAGATTTATCTAAGACAGATTTGTTGTTGAAAAGTACAGCAAGAATTCAGATGTCAGAATTTCTCCTAAGTAAAGTCCTAAACACAAGAAGCACCTTCTCCATCCTTCCTTCAGCAGTTACTTCTACTGCAACATATCCTGTTGAGAATAAGGTCTTCATGGAAAAGCTAATGCCTCCTCTTGAACCAGTCAAGAGGAGTTTCTATAAAAACAAAGCAGCCAATGTATTTCCCTCAGAAGTTACACATGCCCTTTCCATGATATAACGCAACTAGTCTGGGAGGGCTCAAATACTGAATCAATAAATAAAAAGAAGTCTCCTGCTAGGAAATTTTCAAATTTTACACCAAAAACCATCACTGTAACAGAGTAGCATCATATAAGTAAACACATGACAAAACAAACATTATTTCTGGCAATATTGATCCTCTAAACAATTTCAATATAGTGCATGAGGAGTTACATGTGCGACTCTAGTTAAAAAACAAACACTGTGTACATAAGTCTCTGCATACTGAGAAGGGTGGGGAAATCCCTACATGAGTTTGTATGTTGAATCACAAGGTGATCACACATGTATTCTCTATTTGAAAAAGAACTATCAGATTTATAATATTGATTATTCTCAACTACGGTAGCTTTAATTTGTGGGACTTACATAACAAATGGAACACTGATTAAGATCTTTCTTGCACTCCAACAGTGCCACCTAGTGTATGTCTGGTAGACAAGTCAAAGATAATTGCTCAATTTAGTTTTACTCTCTTGGTACTCAGCACTTGTACATTTGTTTTAATGTGTCAGTCATACCTATAATCAACCATGCTTAATATAGCACTAATAAGTCATTATATCAACAAAATACCATAGCTTTCAATTGCTGTAGTATTTAGGTGTCCATTTTGTGTCTTCCCAGGCCCCATTACATAAAGCCAATCTAGATTGGGCTCTGTGTAATTATGTACTATTCGTGTGTGGTCTTTAACTTTGACCCTCAGAACCAATTCCTAACAATTTAATGATGTGTTATCCCTGAACTCATATTTTATCTCTATTAAAGTCCTGAAAGTCTGTAACAAAACAGTTAAGCAGAAGTATTTTTTGAACATTTGTAAATATGTCTCTTGCTGTAACAATCTGCAGAGTAACCCAATGTTCTTATATGTTCTTCCCAAAAAACATCTTGCAAATCATTAGGGAACAATGCAGAAAATAAAGTAAGTGAAGTCCATTTATTGAAGTCTGAATACTAGTGATATCATAGCAGTATTTTCGGAAGCCTTCTCAATCCATAGCTAACTTTTCACACACAGCAGTTGATCTCCCAATGATCTGCTGCACAACATCTATCCATCTCCTCACTGGTTGCCCCCTACTACAATGACCTTCTACCATTCCTGCCAACATTTTAATGTGAATTTACTGTGGTATTGAAAGCCGTGGGTAATGAAATCCTATTCATGGACAGGACAGATACACCATAGGCACTGGCAGTTTTCACCACAATGCTGCATCAATGCAACTCAATCCTGAAACTGAAGGATCATCTCTATGGGTATGTCTTCACCCCACAGTTAACCTGGATGATTGGTATCTGGGTCTGAGCACCTGGGTTAGGTGCAGGGCTGGCTCCAGGCACCAGCTTAACAAGCAGGTGCTTGGGGCGGCCAAGGGAGAGGGGCGGCACCTGCGGCAATTCGGGGGCAGCAGGTCCCTCATTCCCTCAAGGAGCGAAGGACCTGCCGCTGAACTGCAGCCGCCGATCGTGGCTTTTTTTTTTTTTGCTTGGGGCGGCAGAAATGCTGGAGCCGGCCCTGGTTAGGTGCCCAAGTGTGAGTGCCCCATCTGCAAAGTCCTACCCTATTTAATGTGTCCTCACTGTTTCTGCCTTCGGACATGCATGTCTGGGGGGGATGGGAGGGAAGTATATCCCATGCTCCTTTGCTGTAGGATTCATTCCCAGTCAGTTGAGGGAGAACTTGTCTGTCTGGAAGGACTGTGGGAAGGGCATCGGAGGACTACTAGAACATGAGTGATTTTGTCTACATCTTCACTGCAAAGTGGGTGGGTTCTAGCCTAAGTGAAAGTGGACTCTAACCCATACCTCCAGCTGAGCAATGTAACCTAGCCTGGGCTTAAAGAACCCTCAGACCTGAGTCAGAGGATTTTCTATCTAGATATTAGGGAACTCGGGCTAAAACCCAGGTAAGAGCCGGAGTTATCTGTGTAGTGAAGATATACTCTATGCATGAGAGAGCAGTTCAGTCTCCAGAGCAATTCAAGGAGTCTTACTGTGGTGCTGGTTTTTATGATCAGAACACCTGCCCACTGACACCATCAAATTCATTTCACATAACACACCGAACAGTCACTACATTCTAACCACTTTCAATCACAAAACAAGATCTGAACCAGCAACATAAAGGCAAAAAACTTTATAGCCCATTATTAATCCCCAGAGCCATCCAGTCCCCCTTAAGAATAAAAAAAACTTGAATATTATGTAGTCTTCTCAGTAGCAAAAATGGTGATAAGGACCAGTTCGGTGGCATAGCAAAAGCATTATGCTAGCAAGAAATCAGCTTTCAAATTTGAGATTTCATCTTTTGCTTCCAATTTCAATGGCGTTTTAAAAGTACCAGTGAAGGGGTACTTGCAATTCCCTTGGACTGAAAACAGATGACTAGCGCTGGACATAATGCTTGGTTCATGCATTTGCCAACAACCAACAGGTATAGAAGAGGCCTCCCCTAGTTTCCAACTTTATTTTAGTGAAATGGGATCCTGCTTCACAGTTCACCTACCAAGGAAAACAAGGAGGCAACGCCTCCTTTTCTCCTGCCTTCCAAAAGGAATATTACAAGAGCACCTATTTGTCACATGGTTGGCAGTGCAGCCAAAAATGTGACACTATGTATTTTGGCTCACGAGAAATCCCTCTTCCCCCTCCACATAATATTTAAGAAAAGTATTTAAGAAAGGACACTTCTTACTCTACTTCTGTGCTGTGATGAGATAAATATAGTTCTCCTCAGAGACATACTCATGAGTAAATTTCCCATTTCATTTGGGTATGCATTGTTTATAATGTATATGTGGCCATTGCTGCATTTAGATCATCCTTCTCTTTCTATGCAGCTGCATTAGCAAAATTTAGGCAGAATATATCCCACATTAAGGTGTCTTTCCCTTGCATTCAGATCAGTGCTGCATTCATCCATAATAATGTCAGGCTTCCTGCTGAAGGGCATGAGCTATCATTTACAAAGCCGCTGTCCTTTGAAAAATTTCCCTTTGCTTTCACAAATATTATGCCAAGAAAAACAGGCAGAAACATTGGAAACATATTGATTATCATAACCACTGCACTTCAAGAGAAATCTCCTCGTCCTCCTAAAAGGCAATTCTATCAGCATACAACTCCTGCTGAAGCCATATAGTCAAATAAATGCTTGTACAAAGAACAGCAGGGGGTAAGATGAGTAACTCAAAGTCACAACAGCAACAGTGAGCTCAGTCCTGCAAGGTGCTGAGCACTCTGGTCCCAATTTAACAAAGCACTTAAGCAAGTGCTTAACCTTTGCCAAGGGCACAGTCCTACTGAAGACAAGTTAAAACTAAGCACCTGCTTAAGTGCTTTGCTGGCTCAGGGACAGAGTGCTGAGCACATTGCATGATCAAGCCCACAGAGAGTACATGGTATTTCTGCCCGCTCCAAATAAAGTGTGCACAAGCTCCATGGAGGACAAATGTACCCTCTTCCTGGGGTTTGAATTTATAGGTAACTCACAAACAACAAAACATAAACCCCAACCTTGAGCTTTCTCCCCCAACCCTACTTGTTCCAAGAGTTACCCACAGGACCTCCTTGTCTCTACCTTTAGTCCCCTCTGACTAAAAGGTCACGCCTTTTTATATCCTGATAGGGTATCCAGGGGGTTAACACATGTCACAGTAAATCAGCAGAACTTAGCAGCTTTATGCAAGGTTCTAACTCCTGTTAACAAGGTGGGTCACATCAAGATGCCTGCATTTCTACACAGAATTATAGATCCTACCACCCTATTACATGCTATTTATTTTTCTGATGTCTGTGTGGGAAACAGTGTGCCATTCTGCCCTCTCATAAACTTGCCCAACTAGCTGAAGTTAATATCCATAAACTAGTACCAGCAGTCAACCAGCCACTATTACACTAAAGAAACAACCTTTGCGGCCGTAATATTTAGCTGTATTACTTGGTGGGCAGATAATGGTTGTGTGTGTTCCACTTACCACACCACCCCAATTACGGAAGCCCCATTCACCATTCCAGTAATCACAGTATGGACATTCTTAATTTTAACAACATGTTCTGACAGGATCTTGTTTAATGCCTGGCATATTTGCACCAGTATTGTTCCAACTGTTTTCTTCTAATGCCAACAAGTGAGACAAGAAGCAGTATTCAATATGTGTAATTAGCTTCAATAAAGGTTTCTACTGTAATATTGGGCCAACCTCCAGAGAAATAAAATGGTGGCCTTCCTCTTTCTGATGTTTTTCAGCCATTCATTGCTGTCATTCTATAGCGCTACAGTACCTCATTCCACCAAGGAGTTAATTGGACTTCGGTCCAAACTCTGTGTTCCATCTGGTCATGAGTCTGGGTCACAAACAGGTCTACCCAGATATCTTGTTTCACATGTCAGAAAAGGGTTGTAGCAGTACTTTTCTCACCACTTTTGAGCAGTCCATATACTCACTAGTTTCTATTCACTGGATAACTAAAATCGATGGTAGGATAAACTGCTCTTCCAAGGAGACACCCATACAAAAAACAGCTCTGATTCTGACTGGGGAATTCTGGGATCGCTAAACTAAATCCCATACTCCCAGAATGTTTTCCCATCTTGGAGACAAATGCTGATTGTTTTCCAAAATTCAGTCCTCCAGTTTGCAATTCTTGAGGCACTATGGGATACCTGCTGTAATGATCCAAACTGCACAGATTCTGTATAGTAGAGAGCATTAAGTGTAGATTTGCCAGCATTTGTTGTGAGGATGCACTGAATCATCTCAAACACCTAAACTCAGCAACAGTTTTCAGAAAATAGATCTGACATCTTTACAAAATGCAGTGTGATGAGACGACTATGAATCATAGAATCATAGACTTTAAGGTCAGAAGGGACCATTATGATCATCTAGTCCGACCTCCTGCACAACGCAGGCCACAGAATCTCACCCACTCACTCCTGTAACAAACCTCTAACCTATATCTGAGCCATTGAAGCCCTCAAATCATGGTTTAAAGACTTCAAGGTGCAGAGAATCCTCCAGCAAGTGACCCGTGCCCCACGCTACAGAGGAAGGCAAAAAAACCCCAGGGCCTCTGCCAATCTGCCCTGGGGGAAAATTCCTTCCCGACCCCAAATATGGCGATCAGCTAAAACCTGAGCATGTGGGCAAGATTCACCAGCCAGACACCCAGGAAAGAATTCTCTGTAGTAACTCAGATCCCACCTCATCTAACATCCCATCACAAGCCATTGGGCATATTTACCGCTATAGTCAAAGATCAATTAATTGCCAAAATTAGGCTATCCCATCATACCATCCCCTCCATAAATTTATCAAGCTTAGTCTTGAAGCCAATGTACACACATGTTCAGATGTACATTCTTGTTCAAACTTTGACTGAAGGTAGGGATATCGGAATAGGGAGGTGGAAGAATCAACAGCCTTTATGTAGGATCATTTTATTGTCCTGGTTTTGAAATAAAAACAGTCAAGGGCACAACATGCAAATCTGGGTTGGTCTTAAATAGATCACGATAGATGACCCATGTTCAAGAAAGATGAATTCAAACTGGCACAGGTGTAGAAAAGGGTTACTAGGATGATGAGGGGAATGGAGCCCTACCTTACAAGAGGAGGCTAAAAGAGCTTGGCTTGTTTAGCAAAACAAAGGCTGGGAGGGGATATAATTGCTCTCCCTCAATACAGGGAGGGTGAAGAGATATTTAAGCTATGGGACAATGTTGGCACAAGAATAAATGGGTATAAATTGACCATGAATAAATTTAGGTGGGAAATTTGAAGAAGGTTTCTAACCATCAGAGGGGTGAGGATCTGGAACAGCCTCCCAACAGGAACTGTAGAGGCAAACAACCTAATTAGCTTTAAGATAATTTATGAAGTAGGACTGTATGACCGAGTTGCCTGCACTGAGAGAGGACTGGGCTAGGCACCTCTGGACATCTCTTACAGTTCATGCCTTATGTTCCTAAAATCTCACACTTCAGGGGCTTCTGGTGGGTCTCACTCATATGCTCAGGGTCTAACTGACCACCATATTCAAGGATGGGAAGCAATATTCCCACAAGTCAAATGGGCACAGATTTTGGGCATTTTTTGCCTTCTTCTGCAGCATGGATCACAGGTCACTTGCTAGGAACATCTGGGTATATCTTACTAAATCAATTCCCTGCCATTGCATCATTGCACCTCAGTCCTGTTCACTGACTTTGGCACACAGTAGTTCAGTTTCCTGAACACTGTAACACTTTGGTCTAATTCTGGTTGTTGGGCTTGGTCTGGATGTGGTTGGGTGGTGTTTAGTGGTCTGTGATGTGCAGGAGGTCAGACGGGTAGTCCTTTCTGGCCTTAACTCTATAACAACTCCACTGGGACCCCTGCAAAACTACTATTTTGCTGTTAGCTACTTAAAGCAGATTATATATTGCTCCAGGTTTCTAATTCAAATAAATAAAAGCGTTTCTATTAATAGAGAATAACCTTTTAAAAATTCAAAGTTTAAAAGCAGGCACAGAAAAGGATAAATATAACTACTTACTGATTCCATACTTTGTCATATAATATTCTTTAGTAAATTCATCACAGTCACAGAGTTTTACCCTCCTTCCCCAAACATTGATCACTGCCCCTATTGTCAGGTCAGAGTCTTTGTAAAATTCCTGATGCACAGTTCCTGTCTAATAAAAGAAAAAAAGATTTAAGAAGCACCTCTATGGAACTTTCTAAAAAAAAAAAAAAAAACTGTTGAAATTTTACATAAATATTTGATCTTGAACAAAAAAACCTCCATATTTCACATTTTAGATGTTTTTACTCCCACTCCAAGCTAAAGCTTTTTCTAAACATTTTCACAAACACTGCATATTAAATTTCAACACTGCTCATTTAAGCAGTTCTACAGTGACACCACCATTCTTACAAATAACCTTCTTTGTTTTAGATAAGCAGGATGTTAGAAATGATAAAACAACTGTAATTACATTAGATGGCCTGAGGTATTCAAAAATATCTGACCTTACGATTGTCCAGAATGTAACGGCCTTTGTTTCCTACTAAGCCTCCAAACACATTGAGAACTGTGCGATCTGTGATTGCACCAGGCTGATACAGCCCTGCTGGAGCATACTGCAAGGAAAGAAAACAGACGCTTCTAATAAAGCAAAAAAACAGAGACTTCAGTTACCAAACAAAACCAGTAGTTGTAGGAGACAATTTTTATGTGACTGTTTTTGTGTGAACATTTTTAGTGACCATATTGAGGTGTGCTTATGTTACTGACCTCCAAAGCCACTCTGCTGTTCAAACTATACATTCAGAGTCCTATTGTGCACCCAAGGGCACAGTCTCTTTCTCTGAAGCAAATGGAAAGCAAAGGTTGGCACAACTAAAGTATTGCATATCTTCTTATTATTGCTTGTAGTTATTATATTATTGTAGCATGTAAAAGCTGCAAACGGGATTGGGGCCCCATTGTGTTGGGTTCTGTACAAATATAGAAAAGAGCTAATCAGCCTGTTCTATTGTGATGAATGTTCCTATAGGAAGTTTTTAATTTATACTAGTAATTTATTCTAGTTATAACCAAAAAAAAAAATACAAAACATTTTAAAATGAAGAATCAATTAGATGTGCATATAACTAAAACAGATCTCATTATCTTTAATGTAACCCCAGTCCCTCCTGTATACCATCCCCATTTTGGGTAATCCTTTGCTGCCCTTTCTCTAACTTCCATTGACTTCAGAGAGAAATAGACCCTTGAATCCCAATCCTTCAATGAGCAGTGCATGGGTACAGGGTCTGCTAAGTCAGAGCTCATTGCAAGATCAGGGTCCCAGACTATTGTCTCTTTAAGGCAGGGATCTGTTTATTTTTTAACTTGGCCTGTAAACACCTATGGCTTACAAAATTAAATATTATTACAAATATTAAAAGCAAAGGAGGGGGGAAAATAATTCATCACTGCATTACTCCAGACTTATAATGGTTCAAGTCTATCACCAGTATAAAAATGGAATGACACAAAAACATTGTATTCAAACTCTAAATGGTAAATAAGTTATGGAGGACTAAACCAATTAGTAGACCCTCTCTAAGGGCCTGATCTAATATCCATTGAAGTCAGTGGAATGACTCCCATTGACTTCAACTGGCTTTGGATTAGGCCCTACTCTAAGAATTCAAGTTAAAGCAATGATACTGTAGCTGCTAGCAACAATTTACATTGCTGAATCTTGAAACTGGACTTTTTTTTAAGGACTTAGGAAAAAATCATGGCCCAATTCTGAATGCACATCAGTTTTATGATGGTGTAACTCCACTAATTTCAATGGACTTATACTGATTTACACTGGTGTGCTGGAGTAATAAACAATTAAACTTAAATTTCTGCATTGGTATAAAATTATAAGGAAAAGGAAATTGTAGAATACAAACCTATTAGTTCACCCATCTGAATTTTCTCTCTTCTTGATTAAGTATAGCATGCCCAAGCCTAATTATTTTTTATAATTTTTGTACCTATTGTGTGATCAAATACATAGGCAAGAAAAAAATCCCATAATTGTGGTTATTCTCAGTCGTTTTGATAATATACTGTAAATATCATTATATTCCTAATACAGGAACTTCAAAATAATGCATTTAAGCTGTTAGTTGGCAAAAGAACTTAAAATATGCTGTATTTTTTATTCTTCACCTTTGGTAGCTTCTTCCTATTGAGGAAAAGTGGAACAGCATCCCGGCCTGAGTTTACTGGTATCACTTCTTTTATTTCAATAGTATCATCAGCCAAAAAATAGTGCAGAATAAGTTCTCGTGGGTCCCCAAACGTGGATTCTGTATCATCCCACATACAGTAAAAACGTAAAACGTGTCCATCGTACTCCAGAAACTGTCTCAGAGTGTCAAAGCGCTCATAAGGGCGCAAGGGCTTCATACTATCTGCTATCTGAAGATCAAGGAGAAATGAAAGAGAGTTTTAAAATTACATGTTCTCAAGTGCAGAAAAAAAACAGGGTAAAGACATGTTCTCAGATTAGTTTTAAGGGTTTCAAATTATGTAATTTAGCTACAGTAAATCAAACACAACATAGCCAAAGCACTATTTGAAAAAAGAAGATACTCTCGGTATATTTTTGAAAAGATCAATTATTTTAGACTTTTAAATCCTTGTTTCTCTTGCTATAAACAGTCCTTCTGATCAGAAAATTGTCAAGTTTTTAATGATAAGATATTAATAACCTGTGCAACACAAGTTTCAACAAATTATGTCTGGTACCTATATGGCTACATTTCATGATAAAAATCACCCTCTTTGATTTCTTTGAAGATATTTTATATCAGTAATTAACTATTGTGGAAGAAAGGTTAAACTAAAAAATTTTTTTACAGGATTTAACAGATAATGATTTTGTTATATGGAATTTGAGCTACAAAGTGATCTATGTGGTTTACACTTATTGAATGGGGTATATTCCCTTGTTGGCATGCACTCATTTGTATAAATAGGAATTACACATATGCTTCAAAATGAAAATATATCCCATTCAGTATAAGATCTGAAAAGCAGCAGTTTCCAGTCATAGGAAGTTCCAGGATGGAGAAGTGTTGCATTATATCTTACCCTGGGCTAAAGTTTTAGGCCCCAATTTAGGACAGCCTTTATATATGTTTAACTTTAAACACAAGCTTAATGCTGTCCTGAATACGTATGCTTTGCTTAATTGAGAACTTGCACTGTCCAAAGAGGATGAAAGATGGCAGAATGGTCATTTTAACTGGCAAAAAATATGTAAAATTGTTGCTGAAAAAAAGCATAGGATGCAGTCAAAGAGATGATGTAAACCAAGGTGTTTGAAATTAAAAAATAACTGTTGATTTAGAGTTTTCAAGGCTTCTGCGGAGCTTACATAATTGTTTTGGAAACAAACTAAACTTGATGAATCGAGACAAATTTTTGATGGTTTACATGTGGACGCATCCTTTGACCTTTATAGCACTTAGATGGGACAACTTTTGGATATTTTCTTCTCCTTAAGGGGAACTTGAAAACTTTCTAGAATGTGATCCTAAGCTTTGCACATCCATGTCACAACCAACCAGCACCAGCATTTCCATCATAGCCACCACCCTCCCCCAACGTTGGAATGCAGGGATTTACCACCACACAATTTGGCATTCTTTTCCCTACACCTCCAAGGTGCTGTGACCAGACTAAACAAGAAGAGGGAACTAGGCAACATTACTTTTTCCATGGCGGTGTCTGAGCAACTGCAGAGATGTGAATCTAACGTTTCTACTGCACCTTGTTTGTGTAGCATTTTCCACCCCCACCTTATTCCGCCTGCTTCTCTCATATCTTTCTCTTTTTGCCATCTGCTTATTTAGAGCCTGGTTTAGCCAACCAAGAGAGGCTTCACCTTGTTCAAAGTGGTCCTGAGCAGCCCAATCATAGTAAAATAAAAGATTTGTCTTCCACTGACTAGTCACAGAAAAATAAGAGCCACAAAACTGGCTGGAATTTGCACTACAGCTGTGTGTATGATTTTCCAGTAGCTGAACTGCAAATACCAAAAGAGAGAAGCTTCATTTTTTTTGTCTTTGGTATTCTTCTCTCTCTCCCCATTTGAGTGAGTTTATTTTGCATTGTCTTAAAAAAAATAGGACTGACCTTTAGCAATAAAAGCCGAGAGCTATCGAGCAAAGACACCCATTACCAACTAAGAGCTCGTCAACATTAGGAAAATTCATCCTGGGTGTGTTTTCACACAGGTGTATTCTACAGGGTCAGATTAAGACAAAGGGATAGGTCCAATACCTGGAGTCATGTGATGAGTTCAAAATTTCAGTTTTCATTTGACAAAAAAATAAAGGAAGTTTCTAGCCCTTGTAGTTATGGTGAAAAGCTTGAAAACATCAACAAAGGACAACTAATACACAGATGTCTGCCTGAGACTGCAGACAGCCTGACACAGCTTCCAAGATGTGCAGGCTGCCCCATGCATCTTTATGGGGTGTTAAATCGCATTGTCACTGTTACAGAGGAGCCTCAACAACAGGAAGGGAGAGACAGACATGTGGGGTCTGTACTAATTGCTGCTTCCATGGATGCTGGCTGGACCCCTGACAACTGTCTGCAAACCCCTGACCACAACTCCCACTAAGGGCAGGTCAGAAAAAAAGCACAATGCCTCCTCTCCTCCATGCTGATGAGGAAGAAAAGGAGACATGGCCCTCAAGAAAGTGACCAGGGAAAAATCTCTTGTTGCTACTCCCACTGCTCTTCCCTGATTTGTGGGGAGACAGATCCCAAACCCTGCAGAAAACAAAAATCTATACAGTGTTTAGGAACTGACAGGGAAGGAGACTTGGTGGGATGTGTTCATGTGCACATGAAACTGGAAGCTTGTGAGACAGAGTGGGTGCCAGGCAAGGGTGTGACTGGGACCTTGGGGATGCAAGAATTTGTTTCATGTAACACGGCCCGCGCCGCTTCCAGCAGCTCCCATTGGCTTGGACCAGCGAACTGCGGACACTGGGAGCCACGATCGGCCGAACCTGCGGATGTGGCAGGTACACAAACCGGCCCGGCCCGCCAGGGACTTTCCCTGCACAAGCAGCAGAATAAGTTTGGGAACCACTGATGTAACATATAGTTTTAATAAGTAGAGGGGGTAGGGATTAATGAGGACATATAAAAGTGCCCGAATGAATGAGTCTACAGTCACACATGTGCTTGGACCATAGAATCATAGAGTTAGAAGGGACATCTAGTCTAACCCCCTGCCAAGATGCAGGATTTGTTGTGTCTAAAACATCCAAACTCCCTTTGAAAACCTCACATGAAGGAGCTTCCACAACCTCCCTAGGCAGTCTGTTCCATTGTCCTATTGTTCTTACAGTTAGGAAATTTTTCCTGAGATTTAATCTAAATCTGCTATGCTGTAGTTTGAACCCACTGCCTCTTATCCTGCCCTCTGTGGAAAGAGAGAACAACTTTTCTCCATTTTTTTTTGGCAACCTTTCAAGTACTTGAAGACCACTATCATGTCCCCTTCTGAATCTCCTCTTTTCCAAACTAAACATACCCAGTTCCTTTAGCCTTTGCTCACATGGCTTGTGTTCCATCCCTTTGATCACCTTTGTTGCTTGCATCTGGATCCTTTACAGTTTCTCTACATCCTTTATATACACTGGTGACCAAAATTGGACACAGCACTCCAGCTGAGACATAACCAGTGGTGAGTAGAGTGGTACTATCACCTCCCGGGACTTGCATGATATGCCTCTGTTAATGCAACCTAAAATTGCTTTTGCTTTTTCTGAAACAGTATCGCATGGCTGACGCATGTTGAGGCTGTGCTCCACCACAACTCCCAGACCCTCCTCAGCAGTGCTGCTGCCAAGCCAGTTATCCCCCATTCTGTATTCGTGCATTTGATTTTTCTTTCCTAAATGTAGCACCTGACATTTGTCTTTGTTGAATTTCATGTTGTCGTCTATAGCCCCGTTCTCCAATTTATCAACATCCCTCTGAATTTTAGCTCTATCCTCCAAAGTATTGGTAACCCCCCATGAGCCCAATTAAATCTACCTTTACAAATGTTAGGGAGACAAGGTGGGTGAGGTAATATCTTTTATTGGACCAACTTCTATTGGTGAGAGAGACAAGCTTTCAAGCTTACACAGAGCTCTTCTTCAGGTCTGGGAAATGTACTCTGAGAGTCACAGTTAAATATAAAGTGGAACAGATTGTTTAGAACAAGTAGTTAACATATTTCAAGGGACTATTAAAGGTGAAGTGGCAGGGGGAGGAGGAAACTGAGGGGGTGGGTTGTTAATGGGTTACAGATTGTTGTAATAAGCCATAAATCCAATGTTTCTATGTAGTCCATGTTTCTTAGTGTCTACCAGAGTTCTGAATGTAAGCTCCCAGGCTCGTCTTTTGAAAGTGTTGTGCAGGTTTCCTTTGAGGATGAGGACTAATAGGTTTATTAGTATTCATTCAGCCTACGCAATATCATAAGTAGGATGTTGTGATTGGGTATACAAACCCCACACTGGACAACAAAGGGTTAAAGACATGCTCTGGGCTCAGGCAGCTCTGCCCACTATACTTGCAAAGCATGCACAGGCTGAAGGAGGAGCTTAACAGCAGCTCACTAGTGGGCATACCTGCGAAGAGGACAGACTGTTAACGCTCAGCCCCTGAGGAAAGGGCTGACTGACGGCAGGAGCTTCCCCGACAACCACTGCCTGAAGCCTTCCCTGAGGGAAGTGAGGGCCAGACTCTGACATACTCTGAGACAGAGACAATCCCCTCTGTCTCTTATTCATTCCGTTTATTTGCATTAATTCCCTTCGTTTTTTGCTCATGGACCACCCCAGAAGTGAAGAGACTGTGAAGTGACCTGGCTGGAGGACCAAGTCACCGGAAGAAGCAGATCACCACAGAGGAGCAACCATTGCCAGGAGATACCCAGCGGGGAGAGAGCTACTATGCCATGCCTCGCCACAAGGAGGCATCATCAGTGAGTCAACCCCTTCACAACTGGTGAAGAATGCAGGACTCCTTCCCACCTCCGGAGAGGGTGAAGACTGATTGACCCAGATGGTCAAACACCCTACACCTCTACAGGTCTGAGTTGGTAGGTCAGACAACATGGATCTCAAGAATCTTCTCAAGTGCATGACAGAGAATCAGCAGCAGCTGCAACTCCTGCAACAAGTGGCAGCCCAACAGCAACAGCTGGCCCGGCCCCTAGAGGCACAACAGCAGGAACAGCAGCAAAGGCTGGTCCAACAGTTAAGGGCCTGATGCAGCCCAGGGTCTCCCAGGAGTTTCCCCTCCAGGGCCCATAGGCCTCACCTGTCAGTGAAACTCACTAAGAGGAGACCTGAGGATGGACCCAGAGGCTTTCCTGGTAATGTCTGAGTGAGTAGCAACAGCAGCCCAGTAGCTACCTGACCAGTGAGCCACCCTGTTGGCACCTGACCTGACAGGACCAGCATAGGCTACATACTGGGGGCTGAAGGTGCAAGTGAAAGCAGTTGTACTCGACTACCCTGACATCATGGAGGAGACTTTCTGACAGAGGTTCCATGGGGAGAAATTCCCCCAGGGAGCCTGATCCTGCATGGTTGCCCAGAAATTGAGACTTATGCTGAAGGTGTTTAAAGCCAGAGATTTGGAAGGAGTTCAGTTGGCTGAGCTCATCATGGGTGGAGCAGTTTGCCCACATGCCTCCAGCTCAGGGTAGACACTAGGTACTCAAACACCAGCCAGAGTCCCTAGCCGATGTTGTCTGGCTGATGGAAGATGATCTAGCTGCTGAAGTGGCTCTGGCAGCATCACACAAGAACCTGCCTGACGCCAAGGGAGCCCCTCAACTCAACAGGGGTATTGGCGATCAGGCAGTATGGTCTCAGAAGCACCAGCCTCTAAGGGGCCCCAGGCTGTCCCTGTTGGGAAACCCCAGCATCTCAGGCCCCAGCCCCAACAAAGGTCGGTGGGGGCCACATGGACTCCTCTGCAGGAAAGCCAGGGGATGGGAGCAGACAAGCCACATAAGGAAAGGCTACCTCAAACATTAGGCTTAGGGCCAGTGCCCACTGAGCCAGCAGTAGGAGTTTGCTTTTCATGTGGGCACCCAGGTCATCGGTATCACAAGTGCCGCTACATGGAGTGTGGTTGTGGACAGCTGTGGAAGGCAGATAGCTGTGCCCATAAGCAAACACCAGCTAAAGTAATGGTCTCTGTTCGGATAAATGATACAGAGATGATGGGTCTGATGGATTCCCAGTGTGGGCAGACCCTGGTCCAGGATGACTTGGTCCAAATCCTGAGCACCCAGGGAGTCTATCTTTCTACAGTATATTCACAGAGACGTTAATCCGTATTCTAATGTACACGTGCAGTTGACTATAGGGGAAAACACGAAGTCCCTTGTGTGGGGCTGGCCTCGACACTAGCCTGCCCCATTATCTGAGGGTGGGATTGGGAGCATTTCTCTGAGATACTGAGGGAGTCTAAACCTGCCCCAGAGGAATTAATTAAGGGTGCCTTGGGAGATGGGATCTCAAACTCTGCAAAGTTGGCAGGTATAGGTGGGGAGCAGGACCCTGGAGAGGGGGGATCCATCCCAGTGAGAAAGGCCACCAAACAACAAAGTGACCTTGGTCCCCCTAACAGGACGGGGACATTCTAACTAGAGGGACTTGACCTCACCAAGAATCAGAGGGAAGGTTTCTGGCCCTACCAAATTCACCGCCATGAAAAACACATCACGGACCATGAAATCTGATCTCCCCTATGAAATCTGATCTTTTGTGTACTTTTACCCTATACTATATACAGATTTCACAGGGAAGACCAGCGTTTCTCAAACTAGGGGTCCCAACCCAAAAGGGGGCCACCGGAGGAGGGCGGGGGGTCAAAAGGTTATTGTGGGGGGGTTGCAGTATTGCCACCCTTACTTCTGCACTGCCTTCAGAGCTGGGTGGCCAGAGAGCAGTTGGCTGCTGTCCAGGTGCCCAAGCATTGAAAGCAGCAGCACAAAAATACCATACCATGCCATCCTTACTTCTGCACTGCTGCTGGTGGCAGCGCTGCCTTCAGAGCTGGGCTCCCAGCCAACAGCTGCCGCTCTCCAGCCACCTAGCTCTGAGGGCAGCGCAACCACCAGCAGCAGCACAGAAGTAAGGGTGGCAATACTGTGAGTCCCCTACAATGGGAGCTGCGGGGGTGGGGCCTGCAGGCGGAGGCAACGCACAGAGCTGCCTGGCCACACCTCCACCCAGCAGCTGAGCAAGGGGGATGTTGCTGCTTCCGGGGAGCCCCCCAGGTAAGCGCCGCCCAGAGCCCACCTCACCCCATCCCGTGCCCCAACCCCCTGCCACCTCCCATACCCAAACTCTGCTGCTGCTGGTGGGGGGGATGTGCAGAGCCAGGTAGGGAGCCTGCTGGCCCCACCAAACCTCCCCTCCAGCACCAGCAGGGGTCCTGGGCCACGTGCTGCCGTGTGTCCCCCCCACCCCCGAAGCATCCGGGCTGCCCTCCCCCAGCACCCGTGGGGCCCCCAGGCAGTCCCCTCTGCCAAGTTTTATTCACTAGTATTTTTAGTAAAAGTCATGGACAGGTCACAGGCCGTGAATTTTTGTTTACTGCCCATGACCTATCCATGACTTTTACTAAAAATACCCATGACTAAAACGTCATCATTAAATTTCAGATTTAAATATCTGAAATCATGAAATTTAGGATTTTTTAAAATCCTATAACCGTGAAATTGACCAAAATGGCCTGTGAATTTGGTAGGGCCCTATTTATGACCAACTGCCAGTGGTGAACCGGGAAGTGATAGACCCTCAACAAGCAGAGCAGTACCCCTGGTCTGAGCTCCAGGCAAAGCAACTGTACCAGTAGGAGAAAGACCAACTGACAGGTGAAGTTCAGTTGCAACTCCTCATTCCCTGGCCTCATAGGTGCAAGGTTATGCGACTGGCTCACAATACCCTCTCTGCGGGTTACCTCAATCATGAGAAAACCCTGTCAGGATTCTGGATCACTTTTTTTGGCCCAGAATTCACCAAGAAGTTAAAGGCTCCTGCCCCAAATGCCAACAAGTAGGACCTAAAGGAGTGACAAAAGCCCCTCTGGTCTGACTCCCCACAGTAAGCATCCCATCTGAAAGCCTCAGGATGGAACTCCTAGGGCCTTTAGAAAAAAGTGCAGCTGGGTGCAAACATGTATTAGTTATAGTTGATTACGCCACCCACTATCCTGAGGCAATCCCACTGCATGTCCCCAATGCAAAGATTATTACAGCAGAACTGCTAAAAATCTTTGCCAGAGTAAGGCGTACCTAAGGAGACTCTTACTGATCAAGGCACCAACTTTAGGTCTTGGCTACTGAAGCGTGATCTACTAAAACGAAAGACTCTATATATGTCTGTCTATCATCCACCAATGGATGGTCTGGTTGAACAATTCAACCAGACCCTGAAAAGGATGTTAAAGTTTATTGCTGAGGGTCCGCTTCACTCGGCTCATCTGATCCCTTCCCTGTTGTTTGCTATTTGAGAAGATCCCCAATCATCTACTGGATTCTCCCCGTTTGAGCTCTTATGTGGGAAACAACCATGAGGAATTCTTGCTACTTTGAAGCAGAGGGGAGGCATCTGGGGAACAGCTAGCACAGTATTACAGTTAATATCTATATTAAAAGAGTTACTTCCAGCCCTACATGTGGTGAATCAGATTTATTAGAGACAACCTCGTTCTTTATACTTTGTCTCAATAAATCTGATTCACCACATGACGGGCTGGAAGTAACTCATTTTATACATACAGATATTAAATGTAATATTGTGCAGTTACATGCACACAAACATTGAAGACAATTTCACTCCTGTGTTCTTACAATTTTTAGTAACAGATAAGAACTGTTTTATCAAGCAAATACACACAACAGATATTGCTTTTATCGTAAGAATTTCTCATGCTAGCTATTCCCCAAATGCTTCCCCTCTGCTTCAAAGTAGATGTGCACATCAACAGGAAAATTGACCTGTCTGGGACTATATTATGTGCTATTGCTTTTGATAGTGAATCAAAGTAAACCAAATGGGTATTTTCTTTTCTGCTTTATTCTTTTTGTACTAATTCCAAATTTAATTGACATATATTAAAATAGTTACTTGGACACATTTTTAATTTGCTGCAGGAGAAATGTTCTTATGTAATATACTTTGCATATGAATTCACAGAGGCTTTTTTGTTTGTAAAATTAGATTTTCACCATCACTGTCTTGCCTTACCTTTTGCCGGCCTCTGGTGTATGGGTCTTCTGGATGATAAGCTGGAGGATTTAATCTGACTCCCAGCTTCCTCAAAAAAAATTTTGTGAATTGATCACAATCTACAATCTTATATCTTCGGGCATAAAAGATTACTTCTGTATTGATGTTGAAATAATCTACAGTATAAAACTGATCTTCGTTAGGAGGTGGAAGTGGAATCCGATGACGTCGGACAATAGTTCCTGTATCAAAAAGATAAGATAAGTATCTTTTGCTCCAAGGATCAAATTTCACATTAACCTAGTAGGCTTGTTTTATTTTTAAAAAATGGAAGAACCAACATAAAATAAAATATCAGCGAAAGTGAGACAACTATTCCTTTGTTCAGCAAATATCGTGCACATAACTATATGTAAAGAGGGATCTTTTTTCTTCTTCTAACAACAATAATACTTGGCATTCATCACCTTCAGAAGTTCACAAATCACTCTCCAAATACTGAGGTCAAACACACCTCTGTGACGCAAGTAAAGAAAATCGTTACCTTCTGAGACCAAGATTTACAAGTATGTTATTGGAACAGATTCCCAGCTAGGGGCCCTTAGATCTCAGAACATGATTGGCAGGTATTCTCTTAGCAGCATTCTAAACTGGATGACCATCCAAAGGGGAGGGCGGTCTTTGCCACTTCTATTGAGAAGCTATGGCAGCCCCTACTGCCTTTTATCACCAGTTATTTTCTAAAGAGAAAGTTGAAAAGTCACACGAAAACCAAATGGCTAAAACTCTATGGAGGTGGACATCTGGATGACACAGTCTGGGAAACAAAGGATGGCAGAGATGGGATGTCCCTATACAACACTCTACAGGGTGAGAACAGTAATCCATCACTGTGATAAGAGAGGACAACTGTCCTGCCCAGGAGAAACTGCCTTAACTTCCAAGCATGGAGGGAGGGGCCTTCATCTTAAGGTCACTAAGTAGTAAGTCAAAAGCAGGGGCAATATTGGACTGATTGGCTTCCAGTGGGGAAATGCAGACCACTGACTTGGAGAAGAGGCTCCGGGCTCACCAATCTGACAGGGACCAGAACCCTAATAGAAAAAAAAGAAACTTCACTTTGAATCTAGACAAATTTAGGACTTGCTTTAATTTTATTCTTTATAATCCACTACTAATATCTACACTTAAGAAAGGAAACCACTATTGTTTTATCAGCCAGACACTGGGAGATCAGTTATATCTTACATTTTACTATTATTCACAATCATAGCACTTTGAGCAACTCAAAAGACTTCGGGTTAATTCACTAGTATTTGTAAACACCACCCCACCCATGAAGTAGACAGAATTAATATCCATCAACTGAAACAAAGTAATTTAACCTTTCCTGAGGCCTCAGTTTTCCCACAGATAGTCTGTGACAAGAACCCAGAACTCCTGAGTCCACGTCCTGTGCTGCAGCCATAAGATAAGGAGACAAGGGCATTCATTGACTTATACAACACCAGGAGGACTGGGGTTACTAACTATTGGAATCTCTTTCCAGAGGTTCTGAACATTATTAAATCCTATTAACCTTCAAACTGCTTGTTGCCCTATTTCTTGTTACACAGAGCCAGTCATAATCAGCTGATTGCCCAATTACCCATTATTATTTATATTATGTAGTACACAGGTGCCCTAACCAGGAAGCAGGACCCCATTGTGTTAGGCACTGTACAAATACATCACAAAGAAATGGTCCCTGCCTCAGTGATCTTACAATCTAACTATGAAATGAGCGATAACAAGCAAAAACAACCACCAGGTGGGGGAAGCACCAGGTAACGAGACAAATTAAATACAGAACAATAAGCAGTGGTCACAGCACACCAGCTGCCTAATCATAGCTGGCCCATCCACAGCAGCCTTAGTTTTGCTTTTACAAGTCTAACCCCCCCCAAAATAAACTCTCTGTCATATTTCAGCCTTTTGCTATACCCATGGGTGCCTGCAAGCATCTATCTTAGAGATCGTTGCTCTCCATGCTGAATCATGGAAGTCAAAAAACAGACACAACTGATAACAGACAATGCCACCTCCAAGCCCTCACAGATAATATTTTTTAAAATGTCTGCACATTTGACTTTAGGAAGAGAACTGATGAATTAGTAGCCCTTCTTCCATCTCTTGACTGGATACTTGTCCCTCTGGGGCTGATCATTCCCAACAGGCACTCCCAGCATTGAGAATGACAAACTTTACATCCATCACACTGCAAGTCTTACATTGTTTTTTCCTTTTGATATGTCTGCCTGGAAAACCGGACTCTCAGGGAAAGGGTGGAATGAACAGCAGATGGTGTCCTGTGGCATACGAGTCTCATTTATACTAATGCACTGTTACACTGTGAGCAGCACAAAGGGACTTTAAGGTGGGCGTAAATTGTCTTCAATGGGACTATACCTGTTTAAAGTTAGACATGCTTAAGTACATTGCTGAATTGGGCACTGTGCATTGTAGTGATAAATGCCTTAAAATTACATAGTACTCACAGTACTTCAGAAGCAGTTTGTAGCCTACTGCTCAAGTAATGTGCTGTAATTAGGCATGTATACATTAGGACCTACAATTATTATTTTTCTCTTCAGAGTGAATTTAGTGTTTATAATAAGTGGTGAAAAGACAACAGAGGACTTTAGTCCAAGGATTTATTCACGTAGGAACACCAGCATGGGCAACAGTAAAAGGGAAAGCTTTCCCACACCAATGTTTCTCAACCCATTACTGAGAAACCACCTCTAGGGAATGAGAATGTAGTTGAGCCTTCATGTCCTTTCAGTCTTTGCCTCCCTGAGGAGCCTACCAACAAAGGTACCACTTTGTGGCAATAATTTTGCAATGAGGACATCTATTGGCTAGGACTGGAATAATATCACCAACTCATCCAATCAAAAATTGTAAACTGTTATAATCACTACTTACAGCTACATAGTTCTTTTACCACTAACGGTTTTCAATGTGCCATACAATACTAATAAAGATGCAACAATATTCAAACAGTTCTAGTACTTAAGTGAGTACCGTGTAAGTGTGTGTCATATACAATATCTTTGGGGTCTTGTCCCTACTCTTCACTCAAGTAGGAGGTCTCTTCCCAATATCTTTCAACTGTGCATCTCACACTCTACTTGGTACCACCTGAATCCCTTTTTGATATTTCTCCAATGTTGAGAAGTGCTAATTTTGCTGGGATTCCTCTTATGTATTCCTGTTTGGTGTGTGAATTGCCTTGTTTCTTAGTTAGCCCGTGGAAATTCTTTATTGGATATCTTATTTCCCTGGGGAATGGCTCTAGATGGGTTACATTCCAGCCCTGTATTCTCAGAGTTATTTGTCAAATATTCACTCCTGTTCGGAAAAGATGCCAATTTCTTCTAATTTTCAGGGTAGTTAACCAAATAAATAAATACATTTCCCACTGTGTTTGCCCCCTACTTTCATGCTACAATTTAAGACCCAGTTAAGTCACACATATATCATATCTGTGTCACTGACCTCTCATTGGAAAATAATTATGAGCTACTATCTGGCTAGTCCAACACCAGGTCTGGATACCCACGATAGACAAAGCCTGCTCTATGGAGCCATACAATGAGTTGCAAAGATACTCCTCAGGGTTTATGATGTATCAATGTACTACCTATGTGCACATTTAGACCATGTCTCCACTAAGACAACAAATCATAACACATTCTAATTAACATGATGTAAAACACTACTTAGCATCAACTATACACAGGCACAGGTGGTGTTTAAAAACGTGTTAGCTGGTCATGGTTAACACCTGGGTCTTGTGAGGTAATCCCTCAGCCAGAGCCTGAAATGACTCATCCCTCGGGCATGCTGCAACAGCCAACGCAGAAGCCAGGACCAGGTCAGATGACCCCCGTGGGCAGCAATTTATCCCACAGAAAGAGCAGTCAGCCAGTCTGTGCAACGTCACCACTTGGCTGGGAACTCTCCCTCTGCCTTGTGGTGTTACTGACTGCTTGGGCTTCCAGCCTGCACGGCTCCTGCCTCAGGCTTCCAGCCTGCTCTCACCAGCTGGCCCTACACCAACATCCACCTGCACCTGCCCAAACCAGCTCCACCTCTGCCTCACTGAGTCACCCAGTGATCGCCCTGACAGGTCTCCCCCTGGGTTAATACCTGCTACATATTTTTAAACACAACTTTCCTTACCCATATAAGGGGCAAAATCATGTTTAATTATCATTTTAGTTAAAAGACATTAGTTGATGGTTTTGAAACATGATGCATCTTCCCAGTGTAGACAAAAACTCCCAAGAGTCAGTTTCAACTAATTTTTCATGGATACTGTGTCTGATTGTGATACACATTTCATCTTGGTGCTAGGTAGGTAAGAATTACTTTGCCAATGGAAAATGTCTTGTGCAGAGGGTGTCAAAAGCACCCTTTTAAAAAAAATGAGCTATTGTTATGCCTGATCAAGTTCATTTCTTCACATGTAATGTAGATGATAAACTTTAGACTGGTGAATTTGAGATTTAATAGACATTGTTCAGCACAGTTTAGGCTTTTATTATCCTACTTTCGTCGGGGGGGGGGGGGGAGGGGACCATTTCCGCATTAAAAAAATTGCCATAAGAATCCATTATAAGAGGACCAGTGTATGCATGCTCAGCCAATCAGATCACTCAGAATGAGTGAACATTCTAACACCTCTTTCACCTCGTTAAGTAGATGTTACTTCATACAGTGCAGCATCCAACAGACTATTCTACTACGTTACTGATTTTTTTTTTATCTCCTTCTGTTCAGTAGGGCCAACCCTCTTCTTCATTATACTCATTTTGCTATCTGGAATATAGCTTCTCTTCTGTACCAGCCTGTGGTGCTGGCATTTATTTTCACTATATGCTTACTCCAGGAGCCAGAACATGTTATCTTTTCTGGCATGACTGGTGGACTGACTCTCCACAATCCTCGTTGGAGTCTGGGCGACAGGAAGTTATTAATATATTTATAGAGCACCCCTGCCTGTGTCTCTTTAAAGTGTGCTTTTATTTTTGATTTGGACAAGTCCAATGACATCTTACAAGATATCTTTAATACCAAAAAGGGATGCAAGGAAGGTTTAAGGTTAGGTTGTAATCTTGCTGAGCAGACCAGGGAACAAATTATGTCAAAATTGAGTCTTCACTTCCTCCCTAATTCCACAGGGAAAGTAAACAGCACCAGCACTCTTCCTGGTATATCTTACCTTCCGTACACACAGTCTCAGCTGTGTTGGCCCATGCATTGAGTAAAGGGAGGCAGAGGGAAATGAGTGAAGCCTTCACTCTACTCCAGGGGTTGGCAACCTTTCAGAAGTGGTGTGTCGAGTCTTCATTTATTCACTCAAATTTAAGGTTTCGTGTGCCAGTCATACATTTTAACGTTTTTAGAAGGGCTCTTTCTATAAATCTATAATATATAACTAAACTATTGTTGTATGTAAAGTAAATAAGGTTTTTAAAATGTTTAAGAAGCTTCATTTAAAATTAAATTAAAATGCAGAGCCCCCCGGACCAATGGCCAGGACGCGTGCAGTGTGAGTGCCACTGAAAATCAGCTTGCGTGCCGCCTTTGGCACACGTGCCATAGGTTGCCTACCCTTGCTCTACTCACTCAAAGCCCACATTCACAGAACACCCCAGGAGCCTCTGCTCACCCCACAATAGAAAAAGCAAGCATGGAGGAGTAAGAGGGCTCCTTATATCCACTCACCTGTGTGAGTATGCAGCAAGAGCATGATCTGGCCCTGAATAAACATGATAGAATCCTGATTATCTAAATGTTCCAGGAAACATCATAAAACTTTAGATAATCAGAGTCAGTTAAATTGGAGGAGCTAACTGTAACCTCGCTTGCCTGATTGCACTTTCCTCTTCAGCCAGCTGGCCTTGGGGAAGCCAGCCAGCAGGCAGCTCCGCTCTCCTTTTCAGCTGGCTGACCTTGGGGAAGCCAGCCAGCTGCTTAACTGTGCTCTAGATTGTGGGGCTTAGGCTGCACTGGAAACTACAGTTAACCCCATGGGACATAAATGACTTTCATAACAGAGAGCGTCAGCTAGCCAGGGTTCAGTTAGCTGGGGATTAGGAAATGGATATTAGAATCACCCTAACTTGTCCCCTCTGCACATGGAGGATTTCTTGTTACTGTTCTGCAGTAACACTCTGACCCTGGAAAGATGTAGGTGGAGTTTTTATCTGTTTTCAAGGTTACTGATCTCGCCTTCACTCTGTTCCCCCATAGCCTTACTTAGTTTTGTGTATTTTGATTGTCCTGGTATTTTTTAGCTTTGGTTCCAGTTTCTCCAAAGTCAGTTTCAAATTGGCCTGGCAAAACATGAATGAATGTATTTGTTTCTCTGCTTGGATAGCTTTCTTCTAATACTTCTAAGGGCTTGTATACGCCGTGGGGTAACACTCTACAGGAGCGAGATTTCTACAAAGCACTAATGTGTTGTGTATTAATTGGTCCACGTAGACTCTGCTGGTGTGCACTAAAGGTTCCCTAATGTGCTTTAATGCAGTTCTGCTTCAAACAGCACTACGTCAAAGAGCACCAACAGGGTCTATATGAACCATTTAATGGGCAACATGTTAGTGAGCTTTAGAAATCACACCTCCATAGAGCGCATTACCCCACTGTGTAAAACGAGCCCAAAGGTTTTTTTCCTCCTTTAGTATTGTAAGTTCAAATTTTAGCAATTCATCTTCCAGCATTAAATGTAGTTTACAATTTTAGTTCCTTCACAGCAGCCTTATTTATATTTTGTACATATTCACATCCCTATATTGCTGCCAATTTCACAGAAACTTTTTTCAAGTCTCTGAAAATCATTTCTGGAGATCCTTTACTCTTAGGGGGGTTTGATTACTGGTAAACATACATTTTCTGCTGTTTTCATTTTGTTCGTAAAATAATTCTTTTACATTTGTAAACTCGTTATTTTTGCTTCAGAAAAAAACTTTTTCATTTGTGTCTACCTTGGAGTCTTCTCTCAGTATGTGAGTTTATATAATACTCTGTCACCAAAGCAGCCAGCACTAGCCACAACATAGAGCACAGCTCTAACTTGTAACTCACAAGCTTCCATGAACCCACCATGCCCAGAGAGACCCACACAGGACATCACCCCCTATCTACACTACATGGGATACAGCAGAAGCTGGAGAGATCTCACAGGGAATGGACAATAGAAAACCCAAGCCTCTTCACTGAAGCAACCATCTGCAGCCGAAAGCGTAGGTGATAAGTCAAGGCCCTCCAGCCACCTCAGCAGTACTACACCCAGAAAGACCCTCTGGATCACTCTCCTATATCCTCTCCAAATGCAAAATAGGATTAGTCAGCAGGAGCCTTCTCAGTCTTCTACCACCATTCTATCAACCCTGACACTTGGCCCGTGGACTTCTTTCCCCCCATTTACCTCTACTGCCATTGTTCCCTGTTTCTCCCTCATTCTGCCCCTTTCCTACCACTGCAGCCCCTTAGCTACCCAACCTGGTTCTCCATGACTATTATCCTTCTTACACCCACTCTGCTTTCTTTCCCCTCACCCTTCCAACTTTCCCCCGCTCAGCTGTCCTCTCACTTAATTCACTCCCCTTACTCCAACAATCCCTTCTCCTGAAATTCAACCTTGAGCGCTGCTCCCTCGCCCTCAAAAGATCCATAAATTTTCAGTAATAATTAAATACCTTTTTTAAAAAAGCACCAGAAGGATGCTCTTGTAGTTAACACACTGGACTGGGATTTAGAGACCCGGTTCTGCCAGACTTCCTGTGTGACTATGCACAAGACACTTAATCTCTGTGCCTCAATTCCCCAATTGTATAATGAGGATAATTTACTTCCCTTTTTAACAGAGGTATTGAGAGGTTAAATCTATTAACACTGGAAGTCTCTGGGGGTGGAGGGAGAACCTGATGAGAAGAGTGGCCATTTCCTTAGGAGTGCACGCTGAGCTTGTGCAAGAAAATACACACAGCCTCCTTGATATTTTACAAACCCCTGCCTCCGAAAGAATTACCTTTCCCATTAATGAAGCCTCGTTGGAGCTGGCGAAAACCATCTGGCAGAGCCTCACCTCTATACCAATTATAGTCGAATGGGTGGACAAATGCTGTCAAGTCCCTCAGCTGGACTTCAATTATTTTTTTACCCCACCAGTTCCCAATTCCTTGGTGATCATGGCTGCTCTTGACAATCCCATCTTAAAGCCATTCCCAAAGACAAGCAGTTCAAGAGACTGGATTTATATGGCCGGAAGGCTTATTCTACCACTACTCTATAAATGAGAGTGGCCAACTATCGAGTTCTCTTCTCTAAATTTTTTTTTATTTTTTTTTTCAAAATTTCATGACAAGTTGCCACAAGAACATAAGGAAAAGTTCCTGGCTCTGGTTTCAAAAGGACATCTCACATCCTGATCACCACCACTTGATGACGCTTATGGGATCTTGCGTTCTATGGCCACCTCCATCTCCATGAGTGCTTTTCCTATCTGTAGACTTCTGGCATTCCAAAGGAGCTGCAAAATACAATCAAGGACTTGCCCTTCATAGGGTCTAAGCTATTTCCCCCGAAAAACAGATGGTGCTACGCACAGCCTAAAAGGCTCCCATGTAACGCTCCCTACGCTAAGCGTTTACACCCCAGTGACAGAGGAAACAATTTCAACATCACCCGTACTACAAGATTCATGAACATTACAGGATTCCATGAAGAGAAGGTCTAGACCAGCTTGATTTTGCCAGTCGACGTTGTCTACAGCTGGCCCTTCTCACCAGACATCTTCAACTTCCAAGCATTCATTTTGACTGCTTGATCAAGGACAGCACACTGACCATATCTTCTTCCTTCAGAAGACACCTCTCTCTCTTTCACTGTGCTTGGAAAGACATCACATCAGACAAGTAGGTGCTCAGCACTGTAAAGGAGGGATCTGTTATCCGCTTCACACCACTCTCAGAACCAGGGCAAGTCTCTACATGCCAACCTCCAGTCTCCCCACTTCATGGATGATCCCTGGTTGAACACTCATGAGAGATCGTGCTCCCAGGATAGTCAAGCCATCTTGTTAAACAACAGAAAAATCCAGTAGTGATGCAGCAAAGATCCATGTATAGGTTTGGGTTTATGACTTGGGCGCAATCACAACATTTATTGTCCCATCAAACAGAATTTAGACATGTACTGGACTATCTGTTGCACCTGAAACAATGTGGCTTTCAGTTAGTTCTGGGAGAGTCCACCTGTCTTCCATATCTCACTACAACCAGCAATAGATGGATTTTCTATTTTCTCTCATCCTTTTGGTTTCCAGATATCTAGAAGGTATGCTGAATGTTTACCCGCCTGTGCCTAATCCCCTACCTGTATGGGATCTCAATTTAGTACTCTCCAGACTAATGGGATCCTCCTACGAACCTATGGCAACAACTTCACTACCTCTACTGTCTATGAAGATGGCATTTCTGGCTACCATCACTTCTGCAAGGAGAGTTTCAGAACTTCAAGCTCTTCTGGCTGACCCTCCTTTCAGGATCTTTCATAAAGCCAAAGTTTCCCTTAGGCCACACCCCAAGTTTATTCCAAAGGTAGTGTCAGCTTTCCACCCAAACCAATCTTCATCTTCTGTTGTTCTTTCCGAAACCCTCTTCTTCTCCAAAGCTGAAGAAAGACTCCACACCTTTGATGTTTGTAGAGCTTTGGCGTTCTACCTGGACCATATTAGATCCTTATGAGCCTCTCCCAGGCTTTTTGTAGCCTATGCTGTGAGAGTTAAAGGTCAAGTAGGGTATGTCTATACTGCAATTAAAAAGCCGCAGCTGGCCCATGCCCACCGACTTGGGCTCAGGCTAAGGCGGTGTTTAACTGTGGTGTAGAACTGGAGCGGAGTTCTATGACCCTGCAAGGTGGGAGGGTCCCAGAGCTCAGGGCCCAGAGCCTCTTGTGACAATGCTAACTCCAGCAAGTCAGCATTACAGGCTCTGTTCAGGTGATCCGAATGTGTTCCATCTGTAAGGGAGCTGCTGATGAGTCACCTGCAATGGAATGTACATGTGCACAATCACTTGAAGGAAAAAAAGGTTGGTTACTTGTACAGTAAGTGTTGTGCTTCAAGATGCATTGTACACATGTGCTTTCCACAACCCTCCCACCTTCCCCACTACTTTGGACATTAGACAGCAGCAAGAAGGAATGAAGACGAAGGCAGCAGACAAGCTTGTTTTATGCCCTCAGCTGGGTCCATGAGGAGAGCAGGGGCTCATGTGCCACCTAATGGTCTTGCTGGCAAAAGTCTTTGACTCAAGTGTTTTTGGCACACATACACCACAGTGGCATGTATATGTGCATAACACATTTCAAAGAACAACAGTTAACATACAGGTAAGTAACTGTTTTGCCCCCACCATGGTAGTATCTGAGCACCTCACAAATGTTGAGGTTAATAACTTTGAAGTCCTCTGGGGAGAGATGTTGAATCTGGACTGATGACTTCATCAGGAGAAGAGGATGAGATACTGGGGGAGGGGGGAGGGAGGAGAACATCTAGGGATTCCTCCATTATTTCTCCTTCCCTGATTGTGTCAAATACAGTAAGTGAACGGATGGTAGCAGGAGCCTGACCAGAGGTTTCCTGTACTGGAGTGGGAGGAATCCTCCCCTTAGATTGTGATTGTGATGGAGGTCTAGAATCCCTCAGAGCAGCCCAAGATTAGTAAAGCTAGGAGGGATACCGCAATGTCTGAGTAGCCCAGGGTGGAAAACCAGTCCTGATTCTTAGGACCCATAACCCTGGTAAGAGGTCTATAAGGTGATCTAAAAGACCTTCAAAGTGATACAAGTTCCTCCTTTTCAAAGTCTGAAGAAGATATGTAGGTTTCTTCAGAAAAGGGAGGGGCAGTCCCCCTTGGAGTCTGCAGTGGTCAGGGTATGGAAGACACCAGCAGATCCAAAGAAACCAAGGGAAAAGGTGGCCAGAGTACCAACAGGGTGATTGGTGCTGCCAGGACCAATGGTGCTGGCATAATAATGTAGAGAGACATGCTGTCTGCCCAGACTACGTCACAGGCGCTGGCATTGCTGAGCATGCGGGCAGTGCTGATTGTGCTGAAGGTGCTGATAGTATCAACTGTGCCAAAGACACTGAGTTGCCCCAACTGGAGCCAGGTATAACAATGAAAGGTCCGGTAAGAGGAGGCACAGAAATTCCCTTGCAGACAGGAACGCCTGAGGAGTCAACACGACTGAGGGCTGGTCTATACTTACCCGTTAGTTCGACGGCTGGAAATCGAACTTCCGGGTTCGATTTATCGTGTCTGGTCTGGATGTGATAAATCGATCCCGGAAGTGCTCGCCGTCGACTGCGGTACTCCAGCTCGGCGAGAGGAGTACCGCGGAGTCGACGGGGAGCCTGCCTGCCGCGTGTGGACCGCGTCTGAACCGCGGTAAGTTCGAACTAAGGTATGTCGACTTCAGCTACGTTATTCACGTAGCTGAAGTTGCGTACCTTAGATCGAATTGGGGGGTTAGTGTAGACCAGGCCTGAGACAGTTAAGTCTTCAAGTAGGATAGTTGGAAAGCTGGCAGTGCCAATAGGGTCTGAATCAGCTGTACTGACCATGTATCAAGTAAGGATGAAGACACTGCTCTCAATAGTCCCAAAGGAGCCAAAGTTGACAGTGTCACCTCAAATGGTGCCAGTGAGTGCTTATGCTTGTGACGCCTCAAACCAGGACTGGAGTGCTTACTGGAAGCCTTCTTATGAGATGAAGAGTCAGAATGCTGGGAGTGCTCTGAGGTGGCTGGGGGGAGAGGGTGAATGAAGAGTGATGTTTTCCCATCGACTTCTGCTTGGGATCCCAGGTAGCAGTAGGAGCACTTCTTGTCGACTTGATTTCATTATTTTGTTGTTGGGGTCCAGTTAGGAAAAGGGGCGCATCACCCTGCTTCATCAGGGCTTTGAGGCGGAAATCCCTCAGTCTCTTAGTCCTGGTAGGGAAGGAGTGCAAATACTGCATGTGTCCCTCACCAAGCCAAATCAAAAAGCTTTTATGCCTGCCTGTCACAAGGAAAATGGCTCTGCATGTGGTACGTTGCCTGAATCCTGATGATTTTTCTTCATTCCAAATGACCATTTTTTTCCTAAATTAGATCTAAGTAACTACACTAACTTATAGCTACACTAGAACTAACTATACATAACTATATACAATACAATTATTTAGAAAGCTGGCAAACCTAAGCTAAAGGTATGGGGAGCCACGGGTTGCGAGAAGGAACTGAGAGGGAGGCAGTGGATCAGCCCTTTTTATGCCCTTGGCACAAGATGAGAGAGGGCACATGCAGCACCTAGTGATACTACTGGCTAAAGTCTCTGACTCTAGTGCATTGGGTGCACATACACCTGCAGTGTAACGTATAAGTGCACAATCACTTGAAAGAGAATATGTAAATATGAACAAAAATAAATGTATAAAAATAACTATGTGAAACATATGAGCCATTGTTACCCTGATCTCTTCACTTATTTGCTGTAATTCTTTCTCACACCCTTGTCTGTTCTCCCACCCTCCTCCTTTTCAAGACTAAGCTCTTCTAGGTGAGGACTGCGTTTTCTCATATCTATACTGTATCTAATGCAGTGTGGCCCTAGTCCTGATGGGACTTCTGAGGGTTACTAGAATATAAATAATATTAACAACATTAGACCACTGTTGTATCTACAACTGAATGTACTTGGCAACTAGTGATTTTTTTTTTTAAACAGTGCTTTTAAATGTTGTCTTTGCTTGAGTACTTTTAATGTGCTCAGGCTAAACAATACACGCGCAATAGACATTTTCATATATACCAGTAATAGAAGTTTACTGTCATTTACGGTGTTCAGCCAAACTGTGTGAAAGAGTTGAAAATCTTCTGTAAAATCTAGTTTCCCGGCTTTTAGAAAAGCCAAGTTAATGCATACTTCTTACCTTTCCTGGGTATTTATTTAACACAAAATATAAATTCCTTATAACACATTGTATTTTACAGTTTACCTACATTAGGCAACTGAAAGATCACTGGCCGCCATGAAATTTAGAACACTTAAAATCTTCATTTTGTCTTTATGGACCATTTTATTCAAATGACACGGCTGAAATCTGTAATCTGATTGGCTGTCTATCCATATCATCTCTCTATAGACCAGCAGTTTTCAAACTTTTTGAGCTGAGCTCCCTCTTTGAGTTACAATTTTTGATTGCACCCCCCCATACCTACCCCTCCCCTCTTGGGTTTTCAGGGTTGGGGAAGGTGCATACAATGGTCTCTGGGGGTAGAGCCAGCACTGGGCATGCATATGTTGACACTGACCTACAGGCCAGGTGGCCTACTGAGGTGAGTCATGGGTAGAGGTGGCACTCCCTGCCCAACACACCCCCACCCACACAGGGCTGGCCTGAGCCCCCCTGAATATTTCTCCCTGGCCCCCTATGGGGGCACGTCCCACAGTCTGAAAACCTCTGCTATAGACACACTGAAATTATAAAGCCTCTTCAACAATCCAAGTGGCAACAGAGAGACAGTTTTTTAAAAAAATCTCAGAGTAGTCCTTTTGAATTAATTTTAATGCTTCAAGAGTTGTTGTATGCAGTGTTGTAGCCGTGTCAGTCCCAGAATATTAGAAAGACAAGGTGGGTGAGGTAATATCTCTTATTGGGCCAACTTCTATTGGTGAGAGAGACAAACTTTCAAAAGCTCGTCTCTCTCACCAATAGAAGTTGGCCCAATAAAAGATATTACCTCACCCACCTTGTCTCTCAAGAATAGTTGCTAATTCTGTAGTAAAGAATCAGGACAGAGTTGTATAAGCCATAAAGTTCTTCCAGATACACCTGTATAGTGCACTGAAAGTATTTTTGCTTCTCTACAATAATGTTCAAGGTAAGTTTCAGTATCTAGAACCAAAAGAACAAAAATGTAGTACTCCAATAGCAGTCAGCACTAGCTTCAATCAAGTATGTAAGAGATAAGTCAGCACCTTCCAGTCTCCACTGGAACCTGAGCAAACTGTGTGAGACTCTAAGCCCAGCAGCCTAGCCTCTCCAACTCCTACCACTACACGGGCAATAGGGATAAATATTTGTCCAACACCCAAATCCAATGGAATGGAGAGTGGTCTTGCTCTATCTTGCTTTAGTGAAACAAGCCTGCAACAAGCCCCAAAGTGGCACCCTATGTTGTATTGCAGGCTCTCAAGCTTCAGGTGCACCAGCTGCTGAAGATCATTCTAGTAGCCAAGCAAGGCTGTGAACATCTAACCCAGAAGTAGCTTCTCTCATTTCTGTATCACAAAAACCAAGGAACAGCTTTACCTGCTGCCATCTCCAATCACAGATGGAGGGTTTAAATTCTTCATATTTTCCCAGGTTAAGAGAATCAGAGATTTGACAAGCCTTCATCCAGAGCCTGATAGAGCATTTGCCCAGGTAGGACTAGGAGTGCCTACTGGAACCAGAGCCAGCTCCTCTGCTGAACAGCCAGCGAGACCTCTGACCACAAGGAGGGGCCATTCGACACCAAGAGAGGCAGTGTCATTCAGTACACAAAGCACTGTCTTAAGGAAAAGGGACTCCTGGATCTTAATTCACCTCTAACGCTGATCAGTAGAGCCCTGTGCAGATATAAAAATTTGGATCCGCATCTGTGATAACTTGTATCCAACCCGAGATCTGCACTCCACTTTTTATATGTATCCGCACCTGCATCAGCACCCTAGCTCACTGTTAAAGCCCTGCATGGATACAAAAAATGGGATCTGCATTTAAGATGGTAAACAATACAACCACCTCTGCATCCGCAGATGCAGACATCCATGGATATAAAGCAGATATCTGCAGGGCTCTACTGATCCGTTAGATAACATTTCTGCTTTATCTCTGTTTGATAGATGGGGAAATTAATAATACTTATCTACCTCAAAGGGGACTGTGGTGATTGAGTAGTTAATGTGTGCATATCGATGTATGTACTAAAATTCATCAGAATGTACACAAAATGCTCCAGTGGTTGGGGAGACATAGTGGTTCCCAGCCTTCTTGCTTATTTGTACTATTATCTTTTGCAAACATTTCAAATACTGGGAAGTATATAGCTAGCCCCATAAACGCCAAGGACCTGCAGCTGCACTACACTTCTGCTGCAGGGCAATGGTCTGCAGATCACACAGTTTTTATGTAAAACCAGTCCATTAGATTTAGAGGGTATTCCAAAAAAAAAAAATCAACTCACTAGCCCTCCCCCAAAACGCTGGCCCTGTGCATACTGGTGTCAACACAGTGCACAGGAGTCAGTTAATTTGGGGGTGTCAGTGACAAATTATTTAGCAGGCTCTATCAAAAAATGCTAAGACCAGCTCTAGTAATAAAGGAACTGACAGCTGAAGGCACTAAAAGCTGCTGTACTTCCTCACCAAAGGCAGGCACATGCTGCCCGAGTGGGCAATAAACAACGTTAGAATTCTATTGAGAAATTAACAACCAGTTCTAAGGTAGCAGCAGCAAGACAAGAGTGGAAGTCTATAATATACAACTTGCCTTTGGAAAACTAAGAGTTTACACGACTGTGCTGACAGACCCATAATCATGTAATTTCAATCATAGCTGTGTAAAAATAGGGACTTTGCCCAGCAGCTTGGTCACAGAATGTTCTTTCAAAAACAGGAGGTTCGTCTACTAGGCCTGGATCCTCTAAACTGAAGCCTGTGAGGAAGTACTCATTAATGGCCATGGCAAGAAAAAGAATTCTATCTATACTCTTTGTCATAGATTTGTACTCAAAATTAGCTACACTATGGACTTGTCTACATTACAAAGACTTGGCCAGCATAGCTACGCCAGCAGAGCCCCCTAGTACAGATGTGGCGTAAGCCACCACAAGTTCTTCTCCCAGCATAGTTGCACCATCTTCACAAACATTAAACTATCCTGACAGAAGCACTCCGCTGTCAGCACAGCAGGAGGGTTTTGTCAGGACAGCTATGTCAGCTAGGGGATGTGATTTTTTTTCACACTCCTAGTGGACATAACTACGCTGGCAAAACTTTTTAGTGTAGAATAGGCCTATGTAAGCAGATGCTTTAGGTATCCTTTTAGATGGAGAAAGACTTCAATGAGGAAAAGATCAGAGGTGAAGAAACAAAGGAAGGTCTATTATAAATAGGTACCTTGTGGTATTCCACTATTTTTGACTTGGGGTTCAACCACTTGAATTGTGTCATCTTCAAGATAGAAGTATATTTTACAATGTCTTATTCTATATAGCTCTTGATTTTTTTCAGGCACTTCTTCATCAAAATAGGCATCAAAAGACAATACCTACAAAAAAGCATAAATAAAGAAATATAAAGAAGCAAAAGTCTTCATCCAGTGTGTTTGCAATACAAAAGATGTCAATAAAGGGAAGTTGTACAGATGCACAATTAATTATAAAAATAACAAATGTGTGGATTTCAGCAGGTAGATTTACTTTTCAGAAATATAAGAACAAGAATCCAAATGAAATTGCATATTTTTATATTCTTTTGGATGGCATTTTTATCACCACATCTGAGTAGAGAAGGAAGACTCCAGTTAAAAAAAAAAAATCAAATATTAAGCTATCAGCGGGCTGCTGTCACAGAGAAGGCCAATATCAGCTTCCTATAACTGGGTACCATTTAGGGCTATACAAAATAATCACTTCAAAACTTACCTGGTGTTGTGTTTCAGTGAGTGTGTGAATCTCAGGGAAGGCTGGGCCTGGCCTCCCCAAACACAAATCTAGATCCTCCCTTACTATAACTTACAGTAGTAGCAATCCTAGAAAAAAAATGTTTGTGGTGCACTGCTCAGTAGTTTACTACAGCAGCTTTCACCTCTAGAGATCCTGACATCTTCCATATGGTTACATGTACTAGTGAGTTTTGCTCTTGCATACTAATACTCATTTGTGCACATAGCAAACAGGACCGCCCAGAGGATTCAGGGGGCCTGGGGCAAAGCGGGGGAGCTGCAGCGCTTGTACTCACCCGGCGGCGGTCCGGGTCTTCGGTGGCATTTCAGCGGCGGGGGGCCCTTCAGTCGCTCCACGTCTTCGGCAGCACTGAAGGGCCCCCCACTGCCGAAGACCCGGACCGCCGCTGGGCCAGGCTCAGGGGGCCCCTGTGGGGCCCGGGGCAAATGGCCCCACTTGACCACCCCCCCCCCCGCCTCTGGGCGGCCCTGATAGCAAAACTACTAAACAATTTGGCACCATTTATTGTCTTTATTCATGAAGTCAAGCTTGGGGAAAATTGTAAAAAATATTTGTATATAAACCAACAGGAAAGTAGGCATAGCACAAACAGGCAAGAAAACACCACGGAAAATTGCATACTTTTCTCTACCATGTCCAGCTCAAACCAGTGCTAATTAGTACCTCTTTCATAATCATTATATTTTCAAGATTTACATAAAACATGAAAGAATGTATTTTTAATCTGGATTCCATAGATAAAATTGACCATGGAAGAAAGACTCTAGCTATCCATTCTTCATGCCATACAGGTACTGATGGGTGTCTGACAGAAGTAGTCTTGAAATTTTTTTAAAGATGTCAAAATTCTCTACGTAACATAACACATAGTTGCTAATACTTTGCCTTTCTTTAGCATTTCCATCAGAGACTCTCAAAGTACTTTTACAAATAGTAATTAAGTAGACTTCAGCACATCCCTGGGCAGATATCAATATCCACTTTTACAGCTGGGGAAATTGAGGCAGAGAAAGGCCAAGTGCACTGTCTAAGATCACACAGGAAGTTCTGTGGCAGATCTCCCGGCTCCCAGTCCTGTTTCTTAATTGAGCTGTCCTTCCTGCTCTGCTGAAGAAGGATGTAACTACAAGAGTGGAGAATCTCTCTTTACAGAAAAGCAGGGCCGCCCAGAGGGGGGGGGGGGCAAGTGGGGCAATTTGCCCCAGGCCCCGGGCACTGCAGAGGCCCCTACGAGAATATAATATTCTATAGTATTGCAAATTTTTTTTTAATAGAAGGGGTCCCCGAAATTGCTTTGCCCCAGGCCCCCTGAATCCTCTGGGCAGCCCTGCAGAAAAGGGGTTAAAATTTACCCAGAAGTAACAAAGACCTGGGCAGCTTTCAGCACTTGAACAGTATATGGCAATGCCCTTCTAACTTCCACCCTTCCCTTGCCCCAGAAAGACAAAAAAAAATTAAGAACTTTAGTAACTTTGATTGCAAGTTAACAAGTGAGTTAACACTTAAGCTTCAGTACAATAACATTAGGAGTTAAAATCACAACAAATCTGTAAGTTATCAGTTAAGGTTGTCTATATAGTACAATATAGTCTCCAATCAACTTAGAGTTGATATAGTTAAAAAATAAGGCCAAAATTCTCACACTTGGTGCCTAAGTTGGGCATTTACAGTTTTCTAAACATGGATTTAAGTGCCTAACCTTAGGCACACAGATATGAAAATACTGGCTAAAATTTTTGGTGGTCAGCGAAGTCAACATAAACAATCTTAACTTTGCCCAACACCCCTCAACAATCAACCACTTCAGATGAAATTACTTAAGTCTTAACAAAACTGGATGTATTGTGATTCAATGGACAAGGAGACCTGTTCCATTCCGGGCTCTGCTGCTGACTGGCTGTGTGTCCATAGACAACTTTCTTCAATGCTGTGCCTCAGTTTTCCCATACAGGGACACTAATGCCCACCCATTTGTAAAGCGCTTTCATGCAAATACTATATAAACACCATTTGATTATTATTTACCGTATATACTCGTTCATTAGCCTGTTCATTTATAAGCCGACCCCCCAAGATGGAAAGGTAAAAATAACAAGAACTGTATGACCCTTTCATAAGCTGACCCTGTATTTCAGGGGTTGGCAAACTTTGGCTCTCGTCCCGTCAGGGTAAGCCGCTAGCGGGCCTGGACATTTTGTTTACCTAGACCGTTCACAGGCACGGAGCCCCTCAGCTCCCAGTGGCCACGGTTTGCCGTTCCCAGCCAATGGGAGCTGTGGAAAGTGGCACCACTTCCCGCAGCTCCCATTGGCTGGGAACGGCAAACCGTGGCCACTGGGAGCTGAGGGGCTCTGTGCCTGCAGACGCGCCAAGTAAACAAAACATCCCGACCCACCAGCGGCTTACCCTGACAGGCCGGGAGCCAAAGTTTGCCAACCCCTACTATATTTTAAAAGCTGGCGTCACAGGAAACACTCAAAAGTTTTGCTAGAATTATTTTAATGTAATCTAACAAAAAAACTGTTGTTGTTATAATAACTGAACAAATATGTATTCACCTTCAAAATTACAGTCAATATTTAAAATCAGTAAATGGATATTTAAAACAAGTAACTTAGAACAATATGAGACTTTAAAGAGTCTTTAAATCCTTCAAAGTCCGAATCAGTCTCTCATTCACCAAACAGTTCATTAAACTCGGCTTCAGTCACAGATGCACCTGCATTGTCATCGTAGATGTCGGCAGTGTCGTCTTCAGACTCAGATTCCTTCTCATCGTCAGCCTCTGTTGTGTCATCATCAAATATGGCATCATCTTCTGACCCATCGAGTGCATTGCTGATACACCTTTTCCGAAATGATTTTTCTATCATTTCCGAAGGAAGACACACCCATGCGTCCTTGATCTACTGGGCGACCAGATTGATTTCGGGCTTCATAAGATTCCTGCCTTTTGTCAACTTCGCCATGCCTGAGCACATCCATTCAGACCACATTTTGCGTAGCCTGTCTTTAAAGGGTTTGTTCAGGCAGACATCAAGCAGTTGTAGAACTGAAGTTAAGCCTCCAGGTATTACAGCCAAAGTAGTTTTCATATTTTTGGCCACATTTTTCACCTCATCCGTTTTGTGTGCCCTGAACATGTCCCAAACAAGCATAGCAGGTTTCTTGAAAAGTGCTCTTGGTCTCTTATTCCACACTTTTTCCAGCCATTCAATAGTCCCACTTTCATCCATCCATCCCTTTTCGTGTGCACATACAATGACACCAGCAGGAAATTTCATGTTTTTAGGCAAGGTTTTTCTTTTAAAAACAACAACAGGAGGGAGCTTTGATCCATTTGCCAAACAGGATAAAACCACCATAACATGTTTTTTTTCCCATGGCCAGTGGTTTTAATTAAAACTGTTTTTTCACCAACACTGGTTACCGTTCTGTTGCTCGAGAGATCGAATGTCATCGGTGTTTCGTCCATATTTCCTATTTGTGACAGTTCAAATGCATATTCCTTTCGATATTTTATAAAAAACCTTTGGAAAGATTCGATTTTATCTTCCAGATCTCTCAGCAGCTTTTGCGCTATCTTTGTTCGCTGACGAAGACAGAGACCATGACGGTTCATGAAGTGAGTACACCAACCCGCTGATGCGACAAACATTGATGGCTTTACTGACTTGTATTTGTCGTCCTTCGACATTTGCAGAGCACGCAGACGAATTCCAGTTCTAATGACAATGTACCCATTTTGTCGACATTCAACAACCCAATTATTGAGATCTTTCTCCAGCTCAGGAAATGAAGTGCACCTCTCGTTGGACATTTTTTCTTGCCTCTTGGCATGTCTTTTAGTGTTGTTTTATTTTTTCGCCATTCTCTTACTTGCTTCTCATTGATACAGAATTCACGAGCAGCGGCGCAATTATTGTTTGCTTCTGCATATTGGACAACTTTAAGTTTGAACGCTGCATGATAAGCAGACCTTTTTCTTTTGATTTCACCGTTGTTCATTTTAAATACTAGTATGAAAATAGATTATTATTATTGTAGTTCTAGATTTTGTAGGACTTCATATAGGAATGTCACCTGCTTTATCACTGTCAAATTATTATTGTTCTTTATTTCAAAGCATCCCTGTAGATTGGCATGTCTGTGGGGATAACAGACTATTTCAATTTTATTAGAGATTCCATCTATTCTGCACATTATATTTTCATATTGGCTCAAGACTTATGAGGTCCATTGGTAGAAATGCATGAAGAGATCAAATTACATAGTAGTGGACTGACACCAGTGCTATAGTACTATCGTTCATTGTATTTTTCTGATTGGCTTGTAAGGCATAGCATTTTGTAAAATGCATGGGTCAAATGGGGACAAAATGCATGGGGAGGGATAGCTCAGAGGTTTGAGCTTTGGCCTGCTAAACCCAGGGTTGTGAGTTGAATCCCTGAGGGGGCCATTTAAGGAACTGGGGTAAAAATCTGTCTGGGGATTGATCCTGCTTTGAGCAGGGGGTTAGACTAGATGACTTTCCGAGGTCCCTTCCAACCCTGATATTCTATGATTCTATGAAATGTCATGCAGATCTGCAGCACTGCTCTTTTAGTATTCCTTTCAAGCCAATCTAGTCCACTAAACAAAGCCTTTGCAACTTTAAAAGGCTGTGGTATTGACATCAATAAATGGGTCGGCAAACTTTGGCTCCAGGTCTGTCAGGGTAAGCCACTGGCAGGTCGGAACGTTTTGTTTACCTGGAGCGTCTGCAGGCATGG
>NW_020664377.1:3626436-3714115 GCF_002925995.2 Terrapene triunguis
GGGAGCTGAGGGGCTCCATGCCTGCAGACGCTCCAGGTAAACAAAACGACAATGTATTAGATATTCAATTCAATGATTCCATAGAGTTTAAAATCATCAAATTTTGGTGTAGACCCATTTATAAGCCGACTTCCGCTCTTTGATGTGTCACTTTTTTACCAAAAATATTCAGCTTATGAACAAGTATATATGGTATTAATTCTCTAGAAGCTTAAATCTTATCTCTGTAGCAAGAATAACCATGGGAGGTGACTGGGCTGCTTGACACATGTATAGCTAACATCTCAAAGAAGGCATGTTAAATGATGAATGAGAATTCCTCCAAGGAGGGATGAGGGTGAGGTAAGAACCAGAGAATGGTTTGGGTAGATACTATTCCCCCATCCTCTCTTTCCGCTCCCTGGAGGAAGTGTCATCCCCAGCTTCATTCCTGACATTCCCTACAGCCCTCCAGAACCTATCCCTTTCCAAGCCTTCAAGCCTCTCTGCCTCAGTTATTCTCCACTCAAGCTTCTCTAGAAAACCAGTGCTTGTACTTCCACTTAAATAAAGCTGGAACCAAGTTGATTGTGCAGGGCGCCTGGACCATGAGGCTGCCAGTGGCTGGTATGTCCTCCCATCCCATTCAGTTCTTTACACAGTAGTGTGTTCTGTGTGCCAGAAAAACCCTTGTCTCGTACATTTAGTAGAAAAGTACTTCTGTCATGGGACTCTTTGAAGTCATGGTTCCATCATTTTCTATTTTTTCCTGTAACTCATACAATGTTCCATTAACTACGGCTAAAGAGGGAAAGGTTGGTAATAGCATAGGGCAAAGAAAGATTCTGCCTTGACTTGCCGAATCCTCCAGGAGTGGTACACATAAAGAATTATCTGCCTTTTTGGGAGGGGTCCTGTTGAGACAAAGTTGCTTCTTAAATGAGGAGACTTTTGGAGGCATGGTGCTTCAGACACATCAGCATGGAGAACAGACGAGAGATTTTATCCCCTCCCCTCCGCCCCATCTGGACAGCATATTTCTACAGAGCGCCCTTCTTCTCAGAGCTTGTAAGTGCCCAAAGGAGACATTCCACTACCAACCCCCAGGAGCATCATTGTTCCAGGGAGGAGCAAAACTAAGTTAATATTTCCGTTATAGGCACTCCAAAAAGTATTAGTTATTTTTGTTATATTATAAAAGTAGGGGGAATTTTTACTTGCTTCTTACTGAAAACCAGTTTTATCTAGACCCTTCACACTTGGCAAAATAAACTCCTCTTGCCATAGAGTAAGCATGTCAAATTTTCAGCTTCTTGATTAAACAGATGTGATTAGGCTAAGTACAGGGTTTATAATGAGAAGACTATTTGCAAGCCTACCTCTGGGGCACAGTCATGGCCCCATAATAATGGGATGCATTATGTGCTGACACACCTCTACACATTAATGCCCTGATCCGCACAGGAATCCATGCAGTTGGTCCCTTGTGCCCAAATGGAATCTCACGGACCCCCATGGGAATCTGTCTAGATGGAAGACCCCACATGCAAGGACCTCTATGCAAGATCAGGTCCTAAATAACGATTAATTACTGTACTCATAAGCACAATTGCTTTTTTACTTTGTTAAAATAGTTTGATCAATTAAGCTTTTTGCTCCACAAACATTGTTTCTCTTTATACCTTTGCATATGAATATGCTTATGCTTTGTAAGACTGAAATATATGTAATTGCTAAGTCATCCTTTTCAATAATGCAAAATCATTTAGAAAGGAGGGTAGAGGGGAGGAGAAAAGGAGATTGCCTTAAACTGAAAAATGACAAGTTATGTTTTAATAAAAAAAAAAAAAAAAAATCACATAAGCGCTTTAAGAATAAACACAATTTAGGGTGACAAATCAAATAACTAATTTTTTCTATTGGATATTAAAGGTCTTAAAATATTTTGGTAGTCAATCTATCACAGTGATACACACAATAGCTATAAAAGTGAACTACAAATCTGCAGTTGCAGCGTGAAATTCATACTCAGTGACACGTATGCTATTTTACCCATTAACTAGGATGCAGTTTCAGTTTACTTAATGTACTGTGCTTAAGCAAAGCAGTCTGCCAGTAACTAAGAAATGGAAACATACAACTGATAATATCTGTCATGACCCCCGGGGCTTTGCAAGGTTTATGGGAGCAGTCATGCTCTAACCCTCCACTTGGCAGCCTGCTGGCAACAGCCTACCTGGGAGCCATGAAGCCCAGCCCCACTATGAGGCTCCAACCCAGAGGACCGATTGGCCGGCTGGCCCTAAGTCAGCAGCAGGAACAGGAAGCTGTCTGAACTGGGTTCACCCTTCTCTGGACTGTGTGCCTTCTGCGCCTACTACCCTGGCTTGATTTCCTGGCATCCTGACCCAGCTTGACTCTTGGTATCAGACTTGTGGTTCCTGCCTCTAACTCCCTGGTATCCTGACCCGGCCTGACTTTAGTTCCTGCCTTATGGTTCTAACCTCCAGTTTGTCTCCTGCCTCAGATCTTATGGTATCCTGATCCAGCTAACTCCTGTCTCACGACTGTGGACTCTGGCTCTGACTACTAGGTCTGGCTGCGCATGACCTGGCTGTGACAATACCAAAGGAAAAGGGAGGATAATACACATCTGCCTCTCCAAATCCCTCAACTTTGGGGAATTTTATATTCCTGATAGCAACAGAACAGCAGACTCCTGTTTAATATATGAATTTAGTGAGTATCTGTCCTCTTTCTTTAATTAAAGCTAATAAAAGTTTTATACCAAAAACAACAACAACAACAAACAGGAACAGAGATTCAACAAACTCTGTGGGGCACCTGGAAACATCATTTAGTTTGGCCTACCTGATAGTATAGTTAGATGGACAAATTATGAGTAATGTTTCAAGCATAAAATGTCTCATTTGTGAACTCTTACCCCATTTATGTGAACATTTAATCTCTTACTTCCTACTGAATGTTGAAAACCGTAAAAACCTGTTTCTTCACTATTAAATTGGTTAAATGAAGTACTACACATTCCCTTCTTTCCATTTTAATTGGATTATTAGATCTTGAGGAAAGCTACTAAACAAGAAGAAATGGGCAAAAGCGGAATATTTTAAACCAAAAAATT
Organism: Terrapene triunguis; assembly: GCF_002925995.2. Taxonomy (NCBI): domain Eukaryota; kingdom Metazoa; phylum Chordata; order Testudines; family Emydidae; genus Terrapene; species Terrapene triunguis. The sequence goes on from NW_020664377.1 coordinate 3,629,558, forward strand.
AAAAGTCAAAATTTAAATAGTTTATCTAGTTTATTTAACTACAAGTCTGAAAATGATGCAGTGTTCACCCTGCATGTGAGCTACAGTGCAATATGTAGTTTACAGCCTTATTTCATAAACTTGGGTCTCAAGCCTGCATACATGCACACATGTGTAGTACACCTTACCTCGATATAACGCAACCCGATAGAACACGAATTCAGATATAACGCGGTAAAGCAGTGCTCCGGGAGGGGCGGGGTTGCGCAGTCCGGCAGATCAAAGCAAGTTCAATATAACTGTTTCACCTATAACGTGGTAAGATTTTTTGGCTCCCTAGGACAGCGTTATATCGGGGTAGAAGTGTACCAGTAAAATCATTTGGACAACTCACATGCACTAAGTTAAGTATGTGCATAGGTGTTTGCAGGATTGACTGAGGCCTTAGTACTTTCACAAACTAAGGGACCAATAGACACTTCTACATATTAGTACGTTTACTTGTGAGCAGTGCTATTGACTTCAAAGGAATAGCTAACGTGAATAAAGTTGCTTTTGTATGTGTTTGCAGGATGAGGCCCTGCATGAATTTATAATTGATGCTGGCTAACCAAAGAGATGAATGTGTGTTTTAACTGTAGTTACTTGTATGACTTATTTTAAAGCAGAAATTGAGAGATTAGAAATTCCTCCAAATACTTAATCACCACAATAGTTTTGTCACACAATATTTCTGTCCCATTTGTTTTAAAAAGAGGCAAAATGCTGCAAAATGACCTTTGTCACTAGAACCTAACTTTAACATAACATAACTTTAAACATCAAACGTAATGACAGTTTGATTTTGTAACACTGTCAAATATTACGGTTTTTCAATAACTTGCTAATTTGAAGGATGTCACTACTCCGTTACAAAACAAAAACAAAAATAATAGTTTAAATTCCAAAACCTACAAAGCGAATCAATCCAACCAGACCCTTACACCCATCTGGAGTCCCAATGGGGCTTCGCACAGGCATAAAGGTCTAGACAGGCAGATTACTTTGTAGAATCAGAGCCTCAACCCTGTTTCAGTGGGTCTCTGAGCCACACAGAGCTCACCGCTGGACAGGGATAGAAGTTATCAATTACATCTTGTAACTCTTCATTTATGAGCTCCACTGATATTTTTTAAGATAACCAGATAATTTCTTGGTCCCCATATATTTCACTAAAAATAAATATATCATTGTCCATCCTTATACTTTATGTCCTGCAGAAGTCACACTATACCCTCCAAACCCCAGTTAGGAGCTTTGTGGTGGACTATTTAGACAGTTGCAGTTAGTATATTGATCAATGTAGCTATGCTTAATACTATGGAAAAATAAATGTTAACCATTGCTTCACAGAAAATATTTTCTTTTTCTTTAACTGGGTTCTACCGATCTTATACTTTTTTAGCATAAATTAACCATTTGTAAAAACACTTTTATAACAGAGATCAACTTCTACATACCTGTTTATCAAATGCTACCCATGAAGGAGCATCACTTCCCACACCTCTAGGAAACACACTATATTTAGGTTTCAGCTTTTGTCCATGCAAAGGTTCACCTCCTATTCCAGGTTTATCTTCTGCCACCAACATAGCAATTTTATTGCAGTAACCCCAATGCTGAGACTTATGGAACTTTTCTTTCCCTAGCTGTAAACAGATTGGATAAAAGAGAATAAGCCATTACTAAATAATCATAAAAAGATGTATTTAAATCAACAGCTTAAAAACTTCCCTCAAATTAATTTTAACATAAATGGAAATTCTAAAAATATATCATAACCAGAATGCTGCCAGTTGAGTGAATCAATCCAGCTGGTCAATTCTCAATGCCCATCTTACAGATAGGGATATTTGTGTTATATTTGTATCCTTGATATATTTGAGTGCACACACACACACAAACTTTTATGGTATAAATGTAGGACACAGTACTAGTGAGGGGATTTCGGGAGAGGAGGAATTGTGCTCATCTGTGGCACCAGCTCCTTGTTCCGTCCAACTGTTGGACAAAAATTACTCCACTGGTCCTCCCTCATCTTCTTGTGTGCAGTTGCCCCTATGCCTGTAGAAGGGTGAATAGATCTCTCCTTTCTGATCTGTCCCTGCCTCTGGCAATAGGAATGTACGCCCATATGTTCAGTGAGAAGTGAAGTGTTGTTTAAGAGTATAAGGAGCATGTTCATGGTCAAGGAATGAAAGCAACTAAAGAAGTACTACTTTATAACACAGTGCATCTTCCTCTGAAGCCATCTGATGCTGGTTATCTTCACAGATGGGACACTAGACCGGGCAGACCACAGGTCTGATCCAGTGTGGCAATTTATTTGTAAAAGGTTTGGGGTTGGGGGGTTCCTACTTTTGTTCTCCATCTTTTTTTTCTGATGCTGGTCAACTGCTCTCTTGTTCTGTTTCCTTATTTTATTACCTTAGCAGCTCCTCACCAAATTGGGAAAGGTCGTGTGGAAGATACAGAGCAGGAGAAAACTTTCTACATTTGAGTTCAAATGGGAAATAAATATAATAAAGCTGAATTTAAAAAGAGAAATTTGCAGGCAGAAATGGCTGATTTAGACCAAAGGGCTCTACAGAATAGCACCAGTTTTGACACATCTAATATTTCTTATTTTTTCCCCATCTATTACTGAAGCAATAGCTGGGGAGAAAAAGGCAGTTGACAAAAGCGTGGCCAATAAGTGAGGGAAGTATATTATCTAGGTAAAGGAAAACAGCTCTCAGAACCAGGTGTTGTGTATCTCAAGCCTGTCCTGAGATAGCTTTCCTGTTGTTCTGTCTGGTTTTTATTTTGTTTAGTTGTGTCTTAAATTGTTAAGTTAAGTGATCAAGATTTGCTCCCATAGGAATTCTTCCGGAAATGTAACTTTTTATATGAAAACCAAATGGCCCAATAATTAAATTCCATCAAGAATCTTCCACTGTCTGCTGCAAAATCGTAGAGGGTTCTACATAAAGAACACTTAAAAATGGTTATATGCAGAATCATTATTAGAAGCAAACTAACCTGAAAAGGTTCTGCGAACAATAAACTTTTCAAACAGTGTGTATGTGCCGGCAAGTTCCTTTAAGTAAGAAAGGAAGAAAAGAACAAAGGTCTCCTTACACATATAGTTTGTTGGTCAAAGCAAGCAAACACTGGAAGTGAATACCTATGGTGTACACTGTGGCAATGACGTCACTCTGACATTCAGGTTCTCTCTGGAAATAATGGATGACCAAGAAACTGAGGGATGAGCAAAGCAACAGAAGTTGCCACAATATCTATTGGCAATTTCTCTCACCATGTTAGACCTTACAGCTATAACAAAGAAGCCAAATTTAAGTTGACCATTTTCTAGCCATGTACCATCCAAGACTTCCTGCAGACTATCCAATATGTTTAGGGATGTGTGGTATTTGTTGGGGAGAATCACATGAAGAAACAGTGATGCACTAGTTCTGGTGGCACTGACTGGAGATTACAGTGTTGCCAACGCTTGTCTCACGATGACGTGAGAAGCTGCAGCCCCCTTGTGAAGTTCAGCCCTACAGGAAGCCAGCAGGGTCTCACCCCTCCACTTGCTGGACTCTCAGGAGGGGTGAAGGAAGGAGGGAACAAAGAGCCCAGCACCTCAATGCTGCTCCTCTCCCTCCCCCCACTGTGAGAAACACAGACAGGACAGCGCCTCTGATCCTCCCCCTCCCCCTGCAGCACCGAGCCTGGGAAGGGGCAGAGGGGTGGGAAGAGTCCCTGGACCTGCCCCAACAGCCTGGAAGGGCGAGAGGGTCCCCACCCCGCAGGCCTGGAAAAGAGGAATGAAGAGAAGGACCAGAGGTGAGGCTGGGGGGGGACAGGATTAATCGCTGGGTAGGGGATACGCAGATGTGGAGGTGAGAGCTCCTGCAGCAGGGGCCAAAATCCCCTTACCCAGTACACGTGGGAGAGTGGGCAGCACTAATTGTCACACAGACACGCTGGGAATGGGCAGGGGGTGCTCAAAAATCAAAAGACAGTCCAAAATGCCCCTTACACAATGTAATCTTTTTTTTTTTTAATTTCATGATGGGGGGGGCAACTTTTGATCTCTTGAGGTTGGCAACATTGGAGAAGTAGCAGAGAATGCATGAGGCAGCAATTGTCGTGGTAACAATAGCAACATTAGCATCGTTGGGGGTAATTCCAGTAAGCTGTTGAAGTCAGAGGTGCATGCATGGAATTTGAGCTGTTCCAAACATTAGTGGCACAGAAGATGAGACCTTCCTCCACAGCCATCTTCTTCTAAGGTCTGTAAACTCACTTTCAGATCTTCTGAGAAGTACCAGGCAGAACTGTTTGAGAAAAGGTGCATCTCAACAGGATCTCAAACTTTTGGAACAAAAATTCATTGGTCAGCTAAAAGCCAGCATTCTCTCCCTCACCCCACTAATTTAAAAGGGCTGCATGTCCACTGTCATCATCTCAGCTGTGTGATCTGCTGCATGGTGGGGTGAGAGGAACTGTGCTTGATCTTGGTATTAAAGCACTGCATGATTGGAACAATAATAGGCATTCATGTTGCTACCACCGATTTAGGTTGGGGTTGGGTTTTTTTTTGCCCTTAGCCCCAGTGGAGAAGAGAACAGAGAATACAAGTGATGGTACTGCTACCTTGAGCGGAGGCAGATGGGACAGTACTAACAGCAGGAGAGTAGGATGACAGAGAAGGAAGAGGGAGATAGTGCCAGGCATGCCACCGCACAACTTTCCTTGCCCCTTCTGGACTCGAAACAGCTTGTGCATTCTTTTTGCTGGACTTGGGCATACCTCTCATGCTCTAAATTGGGACATCCATTACAGAGATGATTCAACAGATGGATCATAGCTGTCAGGCTTCACAAGTTTCTGTCCCAGCAAACAACATTCCTAAAGCGTCTGCCTACAGCTTGTGTGGCACTGACTATATGAAGCTCAAAATGCTGCCATTCTACATGGATTAAAAATCAACCACCACATTAACAATAGCAATGCTAGTTGGCCTTTGAGACTTCCTGCTCCTGAAGCTGTGCTTGCTTGTCCTGTTGCTATAACTACTACTAAGACACCATTGGTTCTTAATTAATCCTGGCCTCCTTAGTAGGATCAGGAAAATGGAATTGCACAATATATTTTCCCCCGTTTTTCAATGGAGCATGATAAGTGCCTTAGAAGAAAAAGGAGAAGAAGGAGGGGGCAGGGAGAAGAGTTCCTCCCTTTTCCCTTTGCAAGCAGTAAATTTTTCAAGCTTCCGATGCCTCCTGATCCATTTCTACCAGAAATCATCCTACCCTCTGCAGCAAATGGAACATCAAAACTTGCACTGTTTCTATTAGTTCTGCTGTTTCATCCAGTGAAAAGGGGGCATTAGGATACAGTAACATCTATCTTTAGGTATTTATAAAGTGTATATATATATAATCCTTGAGTCTAATTAACTGGGATGCCCAAATGGTTAGACATTGGTCCCAATTAAGTAGAATGGCCACTAACAGAATAAGCCATTTCAGTAGTTATACTGTTTTCCAGGAAGTTGCCAAGTTGGGAGGAGGCACTATTTACAGTAGGACAGGGACAGCAACAGAGACAGAGACTGCTACCTACCAAGTGCCAGCAACAGGGGCAGCTGCGAGATGTCCATTTTAGCAGTCTATTGTGTACAGTTGATATGGAAAGAGGAAACAAGCAGAGATTAAACCTTTCTGGATGTATCATAGCTAAGGAGGGACTGAATGCTGCTGGTAGATAAATGTTGACAAATACAGAACCAGAATGAGACTGAGACATACACAAAGACCTAAGCATCATGAAATCATTTTATACGCCCCAATTTTAACAAAATCATCATCTCCACTGAGCTAGAATAATTGCCATAAATTATCACAAAGTTCAACCAGTACCCCTTAGAGACATCCCAGTTAGGCAAATTTCCTGATTAGGCATGTACAAATCAAATAAAATGGGTACTTTCACCTCTTCATCCACACCTCTTGCCCTTCACATAGGCATAGTAACTGACAGATCGGTAGCAGTGGGAACAGAAAAGAATGGTCCTTGTGGTAGTGTTGACAACAGCAACAAGAAGCGCAATGATGGAATTAACAGCAGGGGAAAAAATAAGCCAAGAGCTAACAGGAGTAGCAACGACAAGGCCACTAATCCTTCTTGCTTTATAGGTGCTATTGCTGGAACTAGATTTCTCCACAAAAGATGAGACACTGGTGGCAGTGCTCCTAGTGGTAACCAATGTGGCTTTTGTTTTTTCCAGTATATAAAAGCAGCGACCTCCACAAACATCCAGAACACTGCTGCTGCTGCTCTGCACCTGTTGTTCTCATGGTGAAGATAAGAGAATGGAAGGCAGCTGTGGCAGGAATGGTCCAAACCTTTTTGTTAGTCTGCATATAGTATATAAAAGTATATAAAAGCAGCAACCTCCACAAACATGCCTCCCAGCAAAATTGGGCATCACTGCTACACTACAGCAAGCATAGCAATGGAAGACCACCTTAGTGCTATGAGCATGATACAGTCCGGCTCTGTTGTTTTCTGTACTGTCTTGTACTAACTGTGACTTAATTTTTGAAAATGATGCCTATAATTAGCTCTCTCTGGACTATATATATGTGTGCATGTATACATGTATATATAATTCAGTGACTTCTAACCATATGTATATATTATATTCACACACACTCTATATATATATTCCTTATCTGGACCTCTAGTATATAAAGCCAAGTACTGTATCTAATCTGTGATAAAGTAGAACCTTCATGGTTCTCAAAGTCTGTTCAAAACTTCACAGAAGCAATAGAGACAACTCCTAACATTTCTCCCCAAAAACAGAGACCTCTACCGATTAAGCTAAAAGGAGCTCCTCTGTTAGAAAGAAGGTATAGCACACAATTGAGCAGTTCTGCTTCCGTCCAGTGGATAGTGATGGTACACATCTATGTAGGTATTTCTAATGCATCCAGGGTTGCTGGAACTATTTGCACCATAGGGGTGCTGAGAGCCATTGAAACAAACTGTAAAGCCTGTACATGATGGAAATCACTTCAAGCCACGGGGTGCACCAGCACCTCTGAATGCACTCATCACCAGAGTATCTGAGGAATCATATACACACCAGCCAGTTCATTACAAAATTAAACACAATAGGCCAACAACTGTAGCAGCTGAGATAAAGTGGCTCATGACAAAAATTTTAGAGTGAGATTTCCACCCCCGTCCCACCTCCTAGTCTTCTCCGAGAAAAGGGCACTGCGAACAGCACAAGCTAGCAATAACAACCAGCACCCAAAATATCTGAAGAATGATTACAAAATAGATGAATGAGGCCACGACTGAGTAGAATATTCTCATAAAGATTTAACTCTCTCTCTCTAGCCTTTGAACCTGAACTTCATTTTGTCACACTCACTTCTGAGTATTTACCTACTGATATTCAAAAATATTTGATAATATTTGTGCTATTCAACTAATTTATTATTTAAATTTCCCCCATCCTTAATGGGCAGATTTGAAAAAGTGGTGGCTGCCTAAACTCTATTTTCTTTTATTTTAGAGTTCATGGTAAGAACCTTGTCCTTCTACATATTTACAAACAGCCATGAATACTTATGGAACTATATAAAGAATGCTGTTGTCAGCTATGAATGATGAATTATCATTCTTAACTTTGTTTATCCCTGAAGTGTCCTGGTTTTGATTTTTTTTAAACTGTATTTGTCTCTCCATTTTCCTTTGTTACATAAATAAACAAAGTTCAAACTGTCCTAAAAACTACTGGTTGGTTACTCAGTTCTTCCTTGCTTGCTAAATATGTTCATTTTTGACTTAAACTCTCAAAAAGAAGAAATGTTATAAATGTAACACTATTTCACTTTTGCTCAATAAATGTGTAATGGGGAGGTGGCAAACTCCAGAATTTAAGTTAACTCTGCTTGTCACAACTACTGTGGAGCCCAATCCTGCTGCCAAATAATTCAATAGGAGTCTTGCCATTGACTTCAATGGAAGCAGAAAAAAGCACCCATGATGTACCTACATTGGAGATTTTTTTGATGCACTAGAGGTCAGTTCCCCCCATCCACCTCCAGAAAGTCCCAGATTTGCTACAAATGTTTTAAAGGCATGCTTTATATCTTTTTTGTTTGCTCTACTATAAGCAAGTCTGAATAGAGTTATTCTTAGTCAATGCTAACTTTCAATATTACAGTGTTCATGAACATGAGAAGCACTAAAACTAGTTTGTATATGACAATTAGTCCTCCTATCACTGACCCCTGAGGGCAATGTGCTTATTTTACAGCTGTGTGTGGATGCAGAGATAAGTGCAAGTGAAATATTATTGATAGTGTGGACACTAGTATACCACTTACATGTGGGCCAAGACTAATATTTTAATCACGCACTATATAGTTCTCCAGTGGAGACAAGGCCAGTGAAGATAAGTGTATTGGAAGCAAAGCCTCATATACACAAGAGAAAAATAACTATTGCTGACAACAGGTACAGCTGAAACATGATTTACCTGCAAGTATAGACAAGGACACATGTTGTGTTTGTCCTCATCTACACTTGCTGCTAGACCATGTTCATAGCAGCAGTTCATCAGGTGCAAACACTGCCAACGCCTGATGTCGGCAATAAACATTTATTTTTGAACAATCTTCTGAAAATTAGACCTACCCTCCCTTCTCCCCTGGAATAAGCACAGTCATTTCAAATGTATGGGTTTCTAGGAACATGATAAGTATAAGAGAGATAGGGTGAAGCAATCACATCTTGAGTTCAATCAAGAGCTATACTTGTGTATATTGAGAGAGCATACTGGAAGTGATAATGCTGAAGGGTATGTTGTGGAGGAATATTGGGGGAGCCTGGGGTTCATTAGGGTGCACTTGGGAGGTAAGTTGAAGGGGAGCAACAACAACACTTGTCTCTTTCATAGCATTTTTCATCAGTAGATCTCAAAAGCTTTTTACCAAGGGAGCCAAGTATCATTATCCCTATTTCCCGGCACATGAGAAAACAAAGACATCAGACACCTGCATGGTAGATTGGGCAGTATGGTGGGGAGATACCTAGGGAGCATATAGAGGGGAACAAAGGGGGGGAGCTGGGAGTGTGTGGGTAGGTGGGGGGTGATTAGAAAGAATATCTGGGGGTTGTTGGATTCATGGGGCAGGTGCCAGAAGAGGGGTGCAGGATGGGTCGCTAGGTGCAGGAGCTACAAGGAGGTGTGTGAGGGTACCAGAAGGTAGAAGCAGTGCAGACCAAGGAGCTTGTGCGGTTGCTAGGTGTGCTGGGACAGGGGTAGGGACTCTGTGAAGGGTAAGTGTGACGGGTAAAGAGTACAGGTGAAGGGGCTGAGTGGGACTGCTGATACAAGGGGCTCTGGGGCAGGCGTTGCTAGGTGCAAGGGGGTACAGGAGAGGGGCTATGCAGAGTGGTAGGGGCTATATGAGGTTGCCAGGGGGGCTATGCAGGGTTGCTGGTGAAAGACCTATGCAAGGGGTGCAGGGTGGGAGGTACTAGGGGCACTGGGGAGACACAGGGTTGCTATGGGAAGGAGACAGGAGGGGTAGGGGTGCAAAGGGGCTAGCTGTAGGGGAGGTGAGTGCAGAATGGGGCTATGCAGGGTTGCTAGGAGCAGGGGGCGGTGGGGATGGCAAAGGACGGGGGGGGGCTAGGAGCGGGGGCGCAGGCGGCTGTGCGGATGGCGGGGGCACAGGATGCGGCGGGGGGCGGGGTCTCTGGCGCGGGGCTGCCGCTGTCACTCACGCTGCGGTTGAAGGAGTTCCCGGGCAGGAGCGGTAGCGCCATGCTCGTGCCGGTCTCGAGCCCGGCGCCGCTCCGGGGCTGGTGTTGCTGCCCGGACACGGGCCCCGCGCGCTGCCAGGCGGAGAGGGAACGTGAACGCGCTGTTTGGGATTCTGTTGCCTAGAGACGTGCGTTTGACATCACAGGGGGAGGTGTCATGGCATCGGGGCGGGGCCCGGCCGAGGAGTGCCTGCTCTCGGCTGCCCCCTGCAGGCTCGGGGCGGTCACTGCACGTGCGCCTGCGGGTTGCCCCGCCCGTGTGGACCCGGTGCTCAGCCGCCTGGGCTCCCACTTTTCGTTTCCCCGGGCCGGGGACTCCCCGGGGTTTGTAGCGGGTGGCAGGGTGCTTCCCTTAAAGCGCCAGCTGCCGGAGTGAGGGGGTCAGGGCGGCATTTCCGCCTGTTTTCCCCTGGTGGCTGTGGAGAAAAGCTTGGAAACGTGGCCCCCAGGAAGGTGCAAAACCCACCCCCTGGCCTAAAAAGAGAATCTCCTACTTTTTTTGTTTGATCTTGCATGTTACACAGTTCTGACCATTTTTCAGAGTAGCAGCCGTGTTAGTCTGTATCCGCAAAAAGAACAGGAGTACTTGTGCATGAAATTTAGCTCAGTGGTTTTCACTTTCTGCTTCCCATGCACTGGTCCCATGCCCCGATATTTGCATTTCCAGGATTACATGGCAATACGTAAACATTTTAAAACTTTTTTTAGAGTGGTAGCCCTGTTAGTCTGTATCAGCAAAAAGAAGGAGTCCTTGTGGCACCTTAGAGACTAACAAATTTATTTGGGCATAAGCTTTCATGAGCTAAAACCCACTTCATTGGATGCATGCAGTGGAAAATACAGTAGAAAGATATATATACACAGAGAACATGAAAAAATGGGTATTGCCATACCAGCTATAACGAGCCTAATCAATTAAGGTGGGCTATTATCAGCAAGAGAAAAAAAACTTTTGTAGTGATTATCAGGATGGCCCATTTCCAACAGTTGACAAGAAGGTGTGAGTAACACTAGGGGGGAAAATTAGCATGGGGAAATATTTTACTTTGTGTAATGACCAATCCACTTTATTCAAGCCTAATTCAATGGTGTCCAGTTTGCAAATTAATTCCAATTCAGCAGTTTCTTGTTGGAGTCGGTTTTTGAAGTTTTTTTGTTGGAGTATTGCGACTTTTAGGTCTGTAATTGAGTGACCAGGGAGCTCCCACAAAAGCTTATGCCCAAATACATTTGTTAGTCTCTAAGGTGCCACAAGTACTCCTCATTTTTAAACTGTTTTCACTGAAATTAAAAAGAAAAACATCATAATAATGTTTTACTCAAGAACTTCACTATAAGTAGTGGCAAGCAGGGTTCTGAGCACAAACTAAGCTGATAGTGTCCAAGGGAGGTTTAATTTTCCCCTGTAAATAGGACACCCTCTTCAGGGCATTCTGGATGCTCAGTGCACCTCCAAAACATAGTCCAGAAAAGCAGCAGCTGAACGGCCTGTCTGTCCGTGTGTTTCACATATGGATGGTCTAGAACTTTTTCGTCCAAACTGTTTTTCCACAGAAATTTGGATTTTTGACTAATTTTTTTTTTTACAGAAAGTTCTGCTTTCCACAGCAGATTTCAATTTTTAATTAAAAAAAAACTGGACAGCCTAAATCCAAAAAGATTTTGATTTTTGGCCAATACCTGAAATATTTTAGCCAAAAAAAAATATTTTTGATTCTGATATGCTGCCACCACAGTGCCTCAAGGGCACTGTAGTTCAGTTGCTTCATATCTGTATTCTCCATGGGTGAGACTCTGCAGTTCTCATGGTGCACCACAGTCATGAGACTCCCATAATGCACTGCCTTCCTTCAGCAGGAGGGAAGAAGACCATGGGGTATTACAGGAGATATTGTCTGATCAGGGAGCCCAGCCTATAGAGAAAAATGGGAACATGAGGCACCCAAACAACAACTCAAACATTCCCCACAGCAGCATTTCCTAATCAAATTACTTTGGTTGTTGGTAGAAATATTTCAGTTTTTGATTTTTTGCAGAAAAGTTGAATTTTTCCCTGGGGGAAATAACCTGTTTTGTCACCACCTCTAGTTTCGAAAAAGTTTTACAAAGAGCTGTACACATTTTGAAGGGGCCATTCTGTGTATGTAGCACCTGTACCACTCATATGACTAACCCCTTTCTCTAAGGTGCCACAAGTACTCCTCGTTCTTTTTGCTGATACAGACTAACACGGCTACCACTCTGAACCCTGAAGTTCTAAGAACATCCCTGAGATACATGTACCTTCTATATCCATTTTAATGTGTCTTTACCTTTTATTTATCTGTCTAGTCCTCAGGAAACACTGTGTATACTCAAGCAGCAAAACTTTCAATGTTAGTAGCTTTCATTTGAAAGAGAGGGTCTGGAGGACATTGACACAAAGCATCTTGGAAAGCTTACATGCCAATATGCTCCTGTTCTTTTTGTGTTTATTGAACTAGCACAGAAGCTTCTTTACACTTCCATAGATCCAGCATCATAAATCCTGTTTGAAAGCAAGAGGGCCACTATCAAAAATGGGCTCAGAGAAGCCAATTAAAAGTTCTACTTTCAAATACATTTCACTGTTAATTCATGGTGAGAAATTATTTCTGCTTTTTTAAATATCTGAGCAAAATAGAGTTGTCTGTTCAGTCTCTTTTGCAGTTATGATGACCCCCGTCCCATACTACATAAGTTAACCACAGGGAAAGCTTAAATGGACTAGTGCAATTTCATAAATAACTATTCAAGGACACTTGTTGTATTGACCAATAGGCTGATGAAATGATATTACTACATTAGTAAAATACCTTTTAATACCTCGGTTTTCAACTCAGAAAGAATTGAGAAAGTACTGCAGAGTTTATCCTAAATTAGGTAGGGACAATTCTATAAAAGTGTGAAAATACAGAAGTGAGCATGGCTTTTCCATCAGCATGGACTCCTGCCATTATTAAGATGATTTTAAAAAAAAGTGAAAGGTACAGAGTTTAAGCATAGAGTTTCTGGTTATCAGGGAATAACGTACAGATTATCAAGGGGTGCGAAGTTCAGTTTAAGATCAGATGGCATAAGGAATACATAATCTGCAATATCCCCAATTAGGGGTAAAAGGTTGATGGGTCAAAGTACAGACATTGAGATATGAGGGTATGTGTTCATATAATGGCTATGTTCAGGTGTGGAGTATAATAAGTGGATACGATGATGAGGATGGATTGACCCTCATTTGGTGAGAATTAACGTTCAGTGAGTTTATGGTTCCAGTTCATATGGTCCAACAGAAAAAGTCTCTCAGTCCCTTTCTCATAGTCCATGCACGGTGTTATTAAAGCCCTATTGGATCCAAGACAAATAAGCAGAAATGCAAACTTTCCTCCTATATACTTTACTTTTGAAATAATGTCCTTAACTTTATCATTTCAAATCGTCAGTGTTACCAGCTTTGCCCATTACTTTGGGGTATGCTCATTTATTAGAGTTACTCTTCTGGGGGTGGGGTGGGAGGGTTTCTTTACTTCTATCAATGTACTGCTTGTGTCACTTGTGTTCTCAGATGGAGCTCTACTTCTCCCTGCTGCAAGTTCCCTCCCAATGGAGCTATCCTGCAGGACCTAGGTTTCCCAGGGCTGGGGTCGTCCAGCCCCAGAATCAGACAAACACACACACACATTAGCAGAGCGCATCTGAGAGGACCGAGTTAATCAGCATTCCCAAGCTGACCCCTTATATGTCCCTGGACTCAGTATGCTGGGTCGAACACCATCTCCAAGCTGTCACGCTCATATGCCCTGGGCACCGTACTGGAATAGAGTATGCCTGAGCAGGCTGGGTCGAGCAGCACTTTTAATCTGCCACCCTCATATGTCCCAGGTTCAGCACGTCCCTATCCCCACTTTCACGTTACAATTGTTCTGGTAGTAACCCACTTGATGAGCAAACCACACAGGATTTTTGGGCGCTGCAGTGATCTTTTAGCTTAGGTACGAGAAGCGTTGCTGCAGAGTGAATGAGGAAACCAAAAATCACCCGGGGGGAAGGGGAGAGAGAGAGAGAAGCAACCAGCTTAATCATTAAAGTTATTTATTGCCAGGTAATAACCATAGGGGAGCCAAACAAACAAAACAGTTATAATATTAAATCTAACTTAAATTTGATTATAAAATTCAGGTTTAGAAAACTATAACTGATCACACAAGTCAGGGTCAGAAGGCTATACCTAGAGAGAGAGAGAGAGAGAAAGCTGGGTTCTCACCACTCCGTGAAGCTTGAATCAATCAGGGGACCCAGGTGATGGTGGTAGCTGAGGGTCCGGAGTGCTGGAGACAGGCAGAGCGCCCAGCACGATCAGTCAGGAGAAGATGAAGTCCCAATGGAACTGATGCAGATTTTGGATCCAGGTATCAGAACACTTACTTGAGCATGGGTAGGGGTTTTTTGGAGAGAACCAACAATGGTTCAAGGGAGAACACTAGATTTGTTTATGCATAAACTGATGGCTCAAGGGAGTATACCAAAGTTGTTTTGTTCAGGCTAGAAAATGGGAGCTGATCATTCCTGGCTATGGGCGGTGTTCCTTGGAGGGAGCTCACAATGCAATCAGGGAGGTTCACTATTTTGGATATAATAAAGTATTTATTACTAGAATTGGTCTGAATAGCTACTGAGCAGAGTGTATGCAGGCATGGGTTCATTAACACCTGGAGCAGAGATCCCCCATCATGCAGTGCTTCCCTGCTTTTCTGGTCCCAGAGTTCCGTGCGGTTCTTGCCTTAGAATCTCTGTTCTCCATTCTGTATGCTAATGGAGATGCCTCCTTGTCCCATCTTCGATGCAAATGAGGCTAGGGGAGTTTCCTTAATCCTGTCACCTTTATCCCAGTGGTTTAGGTATGTCTTTCACTGCCTTTTCATTGCTTTTTGTAAGTCTTTCTTCTGATCGGTTTTGGTTCAAGCAGAGGCTGGTGGGGGGCGGAAGGGTGAAAGGTCTTTTGTGAGTCAGACAGGCTGGGTACTGCGCCCTGGTTCCTCAAGAACACAGAGCTGCTAGGTGACATCAGATTGTAAAAATATTTTGAAATTGTACAAAACTCAGTTTCCTCTCTGTAACTGGAGGAATGTGTGCTTTCATCTGTCACAAGCAACAAGAGATGGTTTTATGCTACAGTATTATCAGCATCCTATTAAAAATCATAAGTAAATTTCAAGTGAGGTTTTGAAAGCCATACTTAGCACAATTAACACTCTGCATAAACATGTTATTTACTGTGGGCCGTATGCTTCTCTTCCTGTGTAAAAATGCACAGAATGGAAACACAGCCCCCAAAGTTGCAGGACTTTCAAAAAGCTGCCACTCCCCTGACTTCTGGATAGAGCAGGAGCCCAGGAGAAATATTCCCAGCTAGGATTTTTCATTCACCCAGAGACCTACAGGGATACCCAGGGAACACCCTTCAGATCTCAGGCTATATATGGGTTTCCTTGTTGCTTTTGTGGGCTTGTCTTCACTGGAAACTTAGGTCATGTTAGAACATGACTTTGAGGTGACATGTTAACTAACATGATGTCAAACAGACTTTGCAACCAATATAGGCAGGGACTGTTGTGTTTAATATTGTGTCAGATGGTCATGGAACTATACATTTAACCGCAACCAGTTGACATGTTGTTAAACACAACTTGTATGAATCTACACTGGTTGCAAAAGTGTGTTTAACATCCCGTTAGTTAACAGGAACCCACAATGTTGGGTTTAACTTGATCTAAATTTCCAATGAAGACAAGATCTGTGTTGTTCTTGCCTTCCAGATAGCAATGGAAGTCTGACTCACACAGCTATAGCCCAAAAGGCACTCACACTTCTTCCTACTTCTTTCGTGCATCTAACTAGGAAAACTGGCAGCCATAATTCACCTTTGGTGTAGCTCCTCCATCAGAGGTAGTAAGAGTGGAAGTCATACTGTAGACAGGATTCAGACCTTTTTGCTACCATGTCATCTAACACAACACAGAGCAAGATTAGACCACATGGTGATAAAAATGCCTGAGCCCTTACTATTGTATCAGATGACATCATTGCAAAGTACAATTCACTAACAAGGGAACATCCACAGTGAACAGTCCCATGACTTCTTCCCCACATTCTGGCCAAGCTTTTCTTAGCTACATGGAAATTAGCTCCTGCATAGTGGCCTTGGAGAGGCCAGAGGCAGCTGTGGAGGGGAACACGTAGAGAATTACTGCTTTCCCTCCACATCATCCCTCATCCTGCACAATTACTCAGCACAGTTAGGACTTTTCTCTTGGCCTACATGTTGTAACAGGTGAGGGAAGCATATGCTTTGTTTTAGGGGTTCTCAAACTTCATTGCACTGTGACCCCCTTCTGACAACAAAAAAACAGCTGTTAGCTGCTGGGGGGGGGAGAGAAGCGCTGGGAGAGAGGGGGAGGAGTGGGCACGCAGCGTGCATGCGGGGGGGAGGAGGTGGCAAGGACAGGGGAGCTTGGCTGCCGGTGGGTGCGGAGCACCCGCTAATTTTTCCCCATGGGTGCTCCAGCCCCGGAGCACCCATGGAGTCGGCGCTATGGTTGTAACGCACTTTGGGGTCCTGAAACACAGTTTGAGAACTGCTGCTAGACAGTTCCTCTGTAAGAACAAAACACACCATTGCAAGCATTTTCCATCTACTCTTCAGTCACATTTTGCTGTGTGAAGTGAAGGAGCAATATATCCTGTCTAGAACCATTGATTCTGTTACCACATCAAGTTTTCTTTGAGATTGATTCATCATGGCTATCTTTTGTTCCTCACTTTTTATATTCATTTGAGAATATGGCCAAAACAAAAACAAATTTATTAGTACCATTACTGAAAAAGTGTTAAAAGAAAATATTTTTGAATAAAATCTTTGTATTAAATGAAGATTTTAATGACAAAGGATAGTAATATTAAATTAATTGTACATCCTGACAGCAACAGAGACTTATAATGGCGAATATACATCAGACACTACATTTGTTCTATAGTACAAGGAGGAAGAAGGCAGAAAGGAAGCCAAAGAGCTAAAAAAAAAAAAAAAATACAATATATTATTACCATGTTGAAAAGAGAAACATAGTGATTCTACTCTGTATTGGGACTGTTTTTCAAGCAAATTTGAAAATATTCAATATTCAAACTATGATCTACTGATCTGCTCTGAACAAAACTACTCACCACTTGGGCATTTTGTCACAAAGGGCCTGATTTTCCTCTCATTTATATTGGTTTTACACTGAAGTAATTCCATTCCCTTCAATGAAGTTACACTTGATTCACACCAGTGTACATGGGTGGAGAACTAGGTCCCAAGAATGCATTTAATCTATATATCCTTCATGTTTGCAAAATCTTCAAGTAATTGGAGCATCTACGATATAGCTGTCGGAAAGAGCACCGGCACATGGACCATAATCCCCTTCTCCCAGCCATACTGCCTATGCCAGCTGCAGATAGGGTGACCAGATGAGGGGAAGAAAATATCTGGGGGGTGGGGGAAGGGGTGCCCGCCGCAGAGCAAAAAACATGGGACAGACACCAAAATATCGGGACAGTCCCAATTTTATTGGGACGTCTGGTCACCCTAGCTGCAGAGAGAGGAATGGTTTAAGAGCTGCTATGCCAGTTTTAAACTACTGGCTGATCCCCCTACATTGAAGAGACCTTCCTGTGGCTAGTTACTTTGGCTAAGCTGCCCTAACACAGGGGAGAATCTGAGCTTGTATGTGAAATACCGGTACTTCATAGTAAACGCTTGCCATTTCATAATAATGAGCATGAATATGAGATAGACTTGGATGTAAAGTTACATCAGGTACAGTGGCGCTTTTAAAGTGTCTCTACAGGTTTTGAAGTTCTTACCAGTTTGATATACATACCCTGTACATGTAGGCAGAGGTGATCAGAAGAAGTCAGCGTGGCTGCCATTGAAATCAGTGGGAATGTCATCATTGACTTCAAAAAAAGCAGAGTTAGGCCTACACAGAGCGCATTTGAAAATTATACCCATACTGGGGATCACCAGTAAAAGCAGCAAATATTTTCCAACTGACAGAAACTTTTAAAGTGAAGCCACTGTATATATTCAGTGTGACCTGGGATATGCTGTAACTGTGCAGATCCTACTCACCCCCACATTATGGGCCAATGTGAGATGCATCTGAAAGTAAAACATCTGATTAAACTCAGAGCTGGAATGCAGATTTTGCAGGAAAACTGTAGACACACTTTTACTAAAACACACAGCAACTGCTGGGAAGACTAGGAAAGCTCTAGCCCCAAGTGACATGACAAACACAAGCAAAAGGGAAGTATGAATACACTGCTCAGCAGCAATAACCATTTTTTCATCATTTACTGAGGCCTCCCTATTATATTTTCTCAGACACAAAGCATGTATTTCTCAATCTAGGTGACATTTATTTTAGATTTGGAAACTGCAGAGAAAGAACTAATGTAAAGTCACCATGAGGCGGGAGAGCCCTGTGACTTCCTCTGTGACATTCTGCAACTGAACTGAAATGCAAAATGGCAATCTGTCCCCCAGCCAACCCTGCAGCTGCCAAGGAGAGGCCTCTATATTTAAAGGTGCAGTATCTAAAAAACAGAATGGCAACATCAGAGTTTAAAGTAGAATGAAAGAGGAGGAGGAACTCTCACTGCACCAACCGAGGATTGGGAGGGCGGGGAGGGGGCTGTACTTTGCTTATATACACTTCCTTTTACTTTAATCACTGGGTAAAATTTCCCTTCAGTGATAGTACACAAACTACACACAGCACATGCATCTTGTGAATTTCTGCTTTGTGTAGTGGGATGTGCCCAGGTAACAAAACTTACAGATTTGGCCCAGAGGAAGTGCCCAGATAAATTTATTCTTGATTCCACCATTGGTTACTTGTCTGCAGCCTGAATACTCTATTGTAAACACTATCAAATATAATAACTGAAATACAGCAAGTTGCTTAAAAGCCCAGTTGCTGTCTCTGCTCATCAAGGGTTGTTAACCTGCTGCCTACTGCCTTTGAAAATTCCCCAGGCATTTCTCCAAGTTTCCCCTTGAAGGCTGCCTTGAAGCTTTGACATCAATTGGAGCTGCATGAAGGAATTACCAGTTCCCTCTCTCCTCCAAATTCTGCATTTCACAGCTTAAGCTTTTAGGCTTGTTGCTGGCACAGAGGTGCCCGAGGCAAAGCAACAGCGGTTCGTGGCCCGGCGTGCTTTGCGCCAATAAATACACCAGGTGGAGAAGCAAACAAAGTTTATTTGAGATTTTAAAGCGGTGCTAGGAGACAGGCATGTTTTAAATTGAGCACACTAATAGAAACAGTTTTTTTTTTTTATATTTTTTGCAGTTAAGCTTTATTTTTTTTTTTTCCCCGCTACCCCTCCCTTCCCTCCCCCCATTCCTCTCTCTCTACCCCTCCCATCCCTGGTAACAATTACTAAGCAAATAGCAATTTCTTGAACTACTATTTTGTCCCGTTCCTTTGATTTCCTTCGGCCAGAGGTATGCAGGCCTCATTATACTTGATATCATTACCACTGATATCAAGCTGCTTACACGTTTCACTTGCACCTGGCTTTTGAGGTCGATTAGAGTTTAAACATGGAAGGAGTTTGGTTCAGGCCTAGTGCAGGAAGGCTTCATTGACACTTGTGATTTTCCACCCTCCTGAGTCACCTGGCGTGATGGTGATGCCTGGTGACGTCAACAGGCTGATGAATAAAAACAAAAACATTTTAAAAAATTCCCAAGCCTATGTTTAAGCTTCCTTTTTCCAGTCAATCTTGAGACTCTAATATTGATCAAGGCTTTTTTAAGGATGTACTTGTACTCCACCCTCATGCTACTGGTACACTGTGTCCTAGATTCAGTATCTATTTCAATTAAGAAAATAGAGGAGGAAATGCCATTTATTTTTTAAATAAAAAGCTTTCAAGCTACCCTTGCAGGCTGCTTTGAGGATCTGGTATTGATCAAAGCTGCTTTGAGGAATCATCTGTTTTGCCTGGAATAGGATAGCATATTGTCCATACAGACTGTTAATGCAGTGTAAGATATTAAAACAGCTGGTACATTTTTGCACTAAAAGCAGTGCTGGGAGAAACTCTAAGGATTCAAAAATCTGTGAACGCCCCAGAGATCTGAATAAAATCAGATGTTTCATAACCCCATCTCTTTTCATGCTGCCTTTCATTTTCTTATCTTTTTGTTTTCTTATTTGTGCACTTCTTCCTGTCTCTTTTTGTCCTCTTTCCCCTTTGTCTTGTATTTCTTACGTTCCCTTCTTCCCTCCCCACATCATCCCTTTCCTGGCTACTTCTTTCTCTTCTTGATCCCCCTTACTCTCATGGCCTCTTTTGTATTTCTTCCCATTGACCATCCATATCTTCTCATCTGCTTCATGTTTTGCTTTTATGTCTGACAGTCCTCCTCATACTTTTTGCCAAACCACCCGTTCCCATTTCTGAATCAGTCCTTCCAGAAGCAGCACTGCCTGGCTTTCAGTGACTGACAAGAGGTATGGGCCCACCTCTCCTCTCACTTCACTGAAGTCAGTGGACTTACACTGGTGGAAAGCCAATGTAAGAGAAGAGAATCAGGCCCCCTGCTTCCAAAGCTGTTGGAAGCATGTTGAGCATGCTGAAGAACAAGTGGCCATGCAGGAAATAGGAGAGGCTGTGCAGGTTAGAATTGTTGAACTGGAACTTTCAATGGAAAGTTCTGGTTTTGTTCAGAAAATCCAATCTTGTCAAGTGAGAGGAGAATTTGTAGTTGCTCAGGTGTATTTTTACTCTTCAGTGCACTGAACTGGTTTGTTCAGTTCCAATTTAAATATAGCAGTGTGAGGGTCTTTTGTATTATAGGGTGTAGTATATGTAAAAGAGTTCATTTGGAAATAAACAGCTATGAGAAATGCCAGAAATGGTTTCATGCCTTCAGAGCATGATTCACCAATGGGAGATTGTTCTGATGATGTAATGCTGCTAACTTGTATTTCATTGATGGAGGGTATTGTCTTGTGAATTGCTGCTCCAGAGTTGTTATTGTTTTGGGGGGTGCGGTCGGGAGGGGGAAAGATTAAAGAAGTTTCTTTCTTCAACTTGCAATTCTGTTCAAGTTCTTATTAAATGCAGTTGCTTTTATGAGTCACCTACAGGCTCTTAATTGCTATGGTTCCAAACCAAAAATGGGGCAGGCTCAAGATCATGTCAATAAAAAGGATAGAGAGGGTTAAAATAAAACATGTCCTTCTGGCACCATAGGACACAAATATCAGACTGCCTGCAGTGCACTCCACAACACAGTGGGTCTAGTCTTTTGTTGTTTTTTCATGTTAAATGCTGTAGCAAGGATATTAAAAAAAAGAAAAAAAAAATTGGGCAGAATCCTTAAGGGAATTGCAATTAACTGGAACAACAACTAATGTGAAAGTTAAGAACTTAACAGCCGTGACAGTGTCCCTTTAAATTACACTTGTTCAGTACAATGGAACTAAAGTGTTCTGTGCTTATGCATATCTTTCTAACAAATGAGTGCACAAATATTTGGCTCTTAACTATGAACTAAATGGTATGACATTTGCCTGGGAAAATTAATTACTTTAACATGTGTTGTATAAAATATGGGATAATCGTGTACTGTATTTGGATGCTGCAGAATGTTTCTCAGTTATCAAGTTATTACCAAAGGAAATTTATGAGAAATAAACAAGAAATACAGATAGATGCTGTAAATGTCATGTTATGCTCAAGGGCCTTTTGCGGCTGAATAATTTTTATGTGGATGAGGAGGCCAGGATCATGCTGATCCTCAAGCCCAAGCAATAAGTCAAGTTATTACAAGTTAATTTTTACATTGGCATGTAATTTTGTTGTTATATAATGTATCTGGGACATCTCTGTTTCAAGTTGTAGTGCCTGATAAAGATGTCTAAATATACGGAATAAGACAAGATCAAATCAGATTAACCTTAGCGATGCTGAATATGCTCGATACAGAATTTAAAACTGTTTGGATATGAGGGAAGGAGGTAGAAAAAATAAGGTAACTGTTATTGATATTATAGGTGATAGGATAGGGAAAGTGCTAACTTACTACTGTTTGGGGGTTTTTTGAGGTAGTGAAGAAATCTTCCTTATAGATTTTCCAAACAAATGGGCCCCTCCCTGCAGGTCTGTCACATCTCCCAAGTGAAGAAGGTCCAGTCCCTTCCACAACACTGTCCTCCCATCAGACTCCAGGCCCTCACCAGCAGAGGGGGCAGCACTGAGCCTGTGGAGGCAGAGAAGATGTCTTGCCACAGTAGGTAACATTTCTTCCTAATCCATTCATTTAGAAGTTAGGTTAGGTTCTGAAGCAGGAGGGTTTTTGTCTCTTCCAATCTTTTGGATTTTTAAAGTGTAAACTTTACTAATGTAAACCTGGATGTTCTCATCATCCATATAAATGTCCAGCCCTTTTTTGAATCCTGCTAAGCTCTTGGCCTCACTGATATCTTGTGGCAATGAGCTCCAAAGGGTTAATTGTGTGTTGCTTGGAAAAGTATTTCCTTCTGTCATTTTGAAATGTGTTGCCTTTCAGTTTCATTTAATGTCCCTTTGTTCTTGCATTATGAGAAAAAAAAATGTGACGTACTTTCTGTAGACAATTAATTATTTTGTATACTCCTCGTATTCATCTCCTCTCTTAATTAAACATTCCATCTCTGGATGTTCTTACATACCTATGGTCACTCTCATTTCCTGCTTCTGAGCCACCTCTACATATCATATCCTTGTAAAGGTAGGGTGACCAGAACTGAACATACTATACCATGCATACCATGAAATTATAATGTGGGTGAGGTAATCTCTCTTATTGGGCCAACTTCTGGACCTGAAGAGAAGCTGTGTAAGCTTGAAAGCTTGTCTGTCTCACCAACAAAAGTTGGTCCAATAAAAGATATTACCTCACCCACCTTGTCTCCCTAATAGCCTAGGACCAATATGGCTACAACAACACTGCATATATTAAATTATAATGACATTCTAATATTTTCAGTGTTATTTTCCATCACAATCCTTATGTGTCCTAACAGCTGCTTTGCTTTTTTTGACCACTGGTTTTCACTGAGCTGTCCACAATGATATTCAGGTCGTTTTCCTGACTTGCTACAGCTAATTTAGGAACTAGCAATGTTTTTGACAGTTCAGATTACTCCCTCCAATGTACATTACTTGGCATTTATCAACATTGACATACTTTAGCTATTGTGTTGTATACTCACCTAAATTGGTTAGAGCTTTCTGGAATTCCTCCGTCTTCGAGTAACCTAAATAATTTGGTGTCATCTGCAAATTTTGCCACCTCATTGCTCCCTCCTTTTTCTAGATAACGACAGTTAAACAGCATTGGCCCTAGCATGATACCTCATAGTATTATCATTTTCATATTACATCCCCAAAAATGACATTGCAAGAATGTTAAAGTTGCAAAGTCAAGCCCTCAAAATTTAGGAAATTCCAGAATTAAGGCTACCTGTGCCCTCTTGTGTGTATGTATTATGAATAGTCTTTAATTACATAAGCACCTACTACTTTTCCACAGGACTTCTGCCTCATTTAGTGCACTGGATAAATGGTGGTCACTGAATAGATAGCCATTCAATATTTCTGATCCACGAAATAGCCCAATGTGCTTATTATCTAACTAGATGGTCAACATAAACTGCACTGGGAGACCTAAAAGATGGTTTTGCCTTAGCATTATATTTGTTTTGGTTTCAGATCTGTTTAGTTTTATGGGTAAGTGACAGTAATTTTATTGAGTTGGGTTATTGTTTGTGGGCTTCACAGAAGAGAGGGGTTGTGGAGTTTAACTAGTTTAAAGGTGCAGCACATCAGAGGTTTAATCTATACATCAGCCACAATTCAATTTTAGAAAAATGGAAGGCTTTAAATTTTTCCTTTTTTCTTCCTATTGTAAATTAGCTTGATAATCACACAGAGCATTATACAGGAAAAAATTACAGTGACTTCTGAAATTAGTCTTTCATTTAACAATGACAGCTTTCTATACTGAGGCAGAGTAAAAGAACTGTAAACTATGAAGTATTTGTTGGATGTTTCCTATTACATAGCCTCTGCATCTATTTTATTCATATTAAATGAAATTCCTTGTGATAGATAACATCATTAAGAGCTGTATTGAAATGACTGTAAACTTTGCAATAAGGTATTCCTAATTCATCAAAAATTGGCACAAATGGGCTCAAATCGAAGCTCCAGATCCAAAGACCATCTAAACTTTGTGTCAGTTCACATCCAGACCCCGACTTTATTTATGGCCCCATCTTTATAATGAGCCATACTAAAACACCAGCTCTAAATACCACCGGTCTTTGGGGAAGTTTGAATCCAGAACCAAATGTTGTAGGTCAGGCACAAAGCCATGCTCTCAGGTATCTCAAGAACTCACCCTAGAGAGGTTTTCAGAAGTGTGGAGGAGGAATCTGCATTAGTTAATGCTGATTCTAACTGCAACTGTTCAATTGCATTTTTCAGAAACTGGTTTGATATTAGCTCTTCAGTGACCCTCAGTTTAGCATCTAGAAGCCAACAAACCACCTTTCAATGTCATCATCGAAGAGGACATTTTTGTGTGTCTATCCAGCCAAGTCTGTTGCTCATGCTTATGCTGTGATTAACCACTGCAGTGGTTACACAAATGTCAACATTCTATTCACCTGGGGATTATCTTCTTCTGATAACAATGAGGAGCTATTCATATGAATGCTTATTAACAAATGATAAAGCCATATGGTGCCTGCAAATAAATGCATGCTCAAGCTCTATTGGGAATACAGTCCTAGATTGCCTGAGGTGTACCCCAGTCTAGCCTTTCCTCTCTATACATGATGAAAGCATGTTCTTTGTACAAATCTGCTTCCTATGGAAGAGATTTACTTTAGTTTTGTATCTATACAAGTGGGATGGGGAAAAGGCCATCAAGATGAGTCCTTTACTTCTGGCTCTTCTTTTAAATAAATAGTGAAGTTGCCGTCCTTAAGAGAAAGATAAGAGCGTGTTGATTTTGCTCTGTGCATGCTTGGTGCTAATAGTACATTAGGAAATGTAGAGATGTGGGATGCCTGGTAGCTATAGCAGTAAACTATTACAATCAACCATTACATTTGTCTATCTTGTGTAACTTACAATAACATAGTGCCTACAGATTAGTAAAAAATAAAATATCAACTGTGTGTAGTAAAATATTGTTATTATTACCTCATACATTTATGAACTTTTTGTTTTGAAAGTCCACTATTCAAAGGAAAACAATGAGGTGAGCAATCACAATTAATTCCAGAGATTAATGTTACATGTCCACATAAAGAGAAACACGGCACAGAGGCCATTCATTGCTATTATGAAGTAAATTATTAATGTTTCTAATTAAAGGGATTTTTGAAATAATAATACACAACAGAAGTTTGGTTACATACACATAGAAAAGTCACCCCAGATCAACTCCATGAAAGTCATGGGAGCTCCATCCACAATGGCATATAGAACCTGAGGAGAAGGGGCAGTATTATAATGACAAATTATAACAGATTTGTCATTATACATTGTTCTATGGAAAGTTAAAGAGATGCTGTCCAGGTTGGAAGGCCCCCAATTTGGCCTATAGAGCCAGTTTATCCCCTTATATCTGCTTACAAAGCCTGGGTCATTCTTTATATGTGTGTTTTTCCCAAGCCAGTGACTGACTATGCTTTTTTCTAAAATAAGTATTACTACTAGGCCAACACTGCTGAGCAACAACAAACCAAAAAGCCATCTTAAAATGGCTAAAGATAGCCAGTGGAGAATTCCCTTGCATAGGGGAACTTTCTCTGTCTGTGGAAAGACAGCAGAGATCACTCTGCCACCTCTTATACCAGCTGTCTCTCTCCCCCTCATGCACTCCCCTCTATTGCAAGGCGAGGCATGGCGTATGTCAGGCATGTTACATGGATGAGTCATAGACAGAGCATAGACAGAAGAAGGTGCGGTAGAGTAAAGCTCCATTAAGCCTGATCCTTCGTTGTTGTAAGTTCTATTACCAGCAGCAGATGTTAGACCTGGGGGTGGGCTATTCTAACTTCCACTGGAGTTGGGCAGCTAAAGATCAAGGAGCAGCAACTGGCTCCCTATCACCACCACTCTCCTGTATCCATGTGCAATTCGACTATAGTGGAGAATCAGGGCCCTCCATCTCAAATTTCCAAGGGGATATTATGGACACAAATGAGGTTATGATTAAATAAGGGAAGGTTTTTTAGATTGAATGTCCCACTGAAATAAAATAACCTGTTTGAAACAAAACCAGATTGGACACCATGCTTCCTTGCCTGGGAATAATTCAGGTAGCGCACTGGGAACGCCATGAGCTGATACGTGCAGTGTTTCCTCATAATTCTTCTATTGCAGGAAGTGGGGAAGGATTGAAATGGCAGTAGCTCAGCAGCCTACAGATTTCCAAGATGCCACCAGAAGCCAAGGCCCTCTGCACAGACACTCTGTTCCTCTGCACTGACTCTTGCTTCCTGAGGCTCCTTGGCTGTTGGGCTTCTAAGAAACTCTGTGTCCAGAGGCTCCCCATATCATCCCTGCCCCTGTCATTCCCCCTCGCAATAATTTTTCCAATGTGGAATGGGAATCAGCACATGTTAATGCTGACTCAGTCAATGAGAGCTTGTGCTGCTTGGCCCCATGCAACTGGGGTGGAGGAATGATGTCATTGTACAGCAGGCCCACAGTCACAACCCCTTCCTACCTTTGGTGTTCCCCCACCTGAGCAGTGGAGTCCAAACCCCATGAAGGAAGAGAGGAGTTCCTGTGTAGTCTGGGGAACTAGAAGAACATGCACTCCACTTCCATGCCCCTGGATAGACATCAAGAGGTTCCAGTTTCCTTCTGCTCCTGTAAGTGGATGGGAGCATTTGACCTCTAAGATGTAGTCATGTTGCTCTCAAACTGGGCTTCTTATCTATCAATTTTGCATTACTTGTACGTTCTGTATTGGGGCTTGGGTCAGGGTTATGAAAATGACTAGTAGTTCTATTAAGTGTTAAAATTCCTGGAAACACTCAGCTTTATATAAAGATGTGAAGAAAATCTCTCTGGAAATAAGTGCCAAAATACTGAGCCATCAAATTAATGCAATGAAACGTGGTAACATTCATTGAAAAGAGAATGCTGCAAATTTTAAGACCTTGCAATTTTTGTTGATCTGAGAAAGAGGGGAAAATGTGCACCAGAGAAATTTATCATCAAAGTATTACTGACAGCTTCTTTTTCTATGTTAATTTTTTTAAACCAGACCTATTTACTTGTCAATTGAAAATTAAATCAGTGAGAGAAATTCAATTAACGCATTACACTATTCCCTGTGAGTACAAACATGACTCACAGCAATTCATACAGAAGACCAGCTCTTGCTTAGTTTAGCTACATGACCTGCTTAGTTTTAAAGGGACCCTGTCAGCCGAAACAAAGACAGCTTAAAAAATTCAATTTAAAGTAGTTTCAGGTACCAACCCTGCAAAGGGCCCCTCTGTCAATTTCTATAGATCTTCAACCATATTCTCCTATTTATTTTTAAGGTTATTTCTCTCCTATTGCACCATGAAAGATTATCTCCACTAGAAAATTGGGTTGTGTCAGAACATGACCTTGAGGAGTTGTGTTAACTAGCACAATGTTAAAGAAAATTGTGCAGTCTTAACATAGGGATGCCATGTTTAACATTGTATCAACCGGTTATGGAAAACCAGTGTAATGCTGAGCACAGTTTCCTGAAACCCACTTCTCAGCACAATTTGCCCTTGTCTATAGTGCTCAGTCAGTCATGGTCAGGATTGTGTCACTTGTGTTCAAAGGCAATAGGCTGCATGGCAGGGCAGAGCTAAGCTACGTGAAATGAGAGGTTTCCCTGGTTGCACATGCAAGGGCTACGATATCAGTGGCAGGCTTGTTTGTGTTGGAGAGAGAAAAAAGCCATAAGAAGGATTTGTGAGCATGATGCGGAGAGGAAGCAGAGGGACAGGGCTTCTTGAGTGCAGAATTCATTGGAGTAGCAGACTTGGGGATTTCTGAACAAGAAAACTGCCTGCTGTTGTTTGTTTATACTGTGTTCAGAGAAACAGGGCTCTGCGTACATTTTTGTTGTAAATACACAAGATTACACCACGAATATACCTGACTCGTCATGAATTTCATATCCTAATGGAAACAACCTGACCACTCAGACCAAAAGGGCAATGATAGATAGATTCTATTCGTGTGTTTAGCCTAAGAATTTTTCTTTTAATTTTAAATATTAATCTTATGTTTCTGTGGTTACTTTGGAGGATGAAAGGGAGGCATTGTAGTACAGCATCACGCTTTTTGAAAATAAATTTTATTTAAAATAAATTATTTGGCTTTGGACACTTTTGCAGATTTTGATAAGCAATATGGGTTTGTTTTTTTGTTTTTTTTAAATATCACATTGTAGTCAATGAAAATGTATAGCATTAATGGATTTGTATCAATCTTCTGAGAGCACTTGCTAGGTCTTTCTCTCCTCAGGGTAACTCTTCCATATTGTTTCCCTTTTGTTTTCATTGGACACAAGATCGCTTTGATTATTTTCATAAAAGGAAGAGACAGAAAATACCTATTTGATGATCATTACCATCCCTCTGCGAATGCAGAATTTAATCCTTTGACAGGAGACATGTCAGACATTAAATTGATACTTCATTTATCAGTGCCAAGTATAATCTGTAAATCCTTCTAATGAGATAAAGGTCTGCAGTTTGCTTCCAAAAAAAATATTTGGAGCATTTAATTGACTTTTGCCTCTGATCCTGTATTGAACTTGTAGTGGCCTATGTGATTTGTTGCTGAGTCAAAGAAGGCTACATTAGGTAATCTTGGATATTAAGGCAATAGATTTTCCATCTCCAATAAGGTTAATTAGAGATTAGGAGAAGCAATATGGATGATCAAGGAGATCAAAACACACTGAGATATAGTCTTGAGCAGTCACTCCATTACTCAGCATTACCTCACCCACCGGGAACCAATGTTGTTGCTTCTGCCATACCTTTTTGGACTCTTCTTATTTTTGTAGATCATGCTGCTCATTTCTGTGCCCGAGACTGTCTCTTCTTCTCTCTTCAAAAACACGTCTGCAAAAAACTTGAGTGTGTTTTTCTATTTTGAAAAATAAGATGTTTATCACAGAAATTGAAATCTGTCTGATTTGCAAAAGCCCAGAATTAAGTTGGCACTATTTCCATTGATTTGTGAGAGATGTTTGTCACCTTTCGAAAGGAAGCAAAAAATTGCAGGCTTTTAGTTCTATCATTTTAGTGTTTTGTTTATTGAGTAAGGGAGATCAATTCACACACTGATATTACCATTAAAGGGAATAGTTTGGCAAAGGAATATGAAGTAAAGGTGACTATTTATCTTCTGAGTCTGAACAAAATAATTCAGATTTTTCATTTACCTTTTGCTCCGTTTAATGGCATTAAATTGGCCAATATTCACATCATGGCTGAGGACCTATGTTCACAGCACCAAGGTAATGATAGGTAGGCATTCCTGAGCAAGAAATAAAATAGCCAGATTGGACTCAACATATCCATCCCTGAGCACTGCAGCTCCACATGCTTTACCTGCAAAGTGCACAGTGGAGCAGGTCTGGTGGGTACTGAAAGATACCCCAGGAGAAGAGCTGGAATAACAGAGACTGCACATCAGGGCCTTTGGCAAATCCCTTTATGGAAATATGCATGTGCAAGTTTCACTCAGAAAACACCAACTTTGCAATTTATGTACCACATGACATTTATTAGCACTGTACAATATGAATGGAGCACACATTAAATGGATTAAGAACTGGCTAACTGATGGATCTCAAAAAGTAGTTGTCAATGGATAATCATCATGGAATGGGAATATTTCTAGTGGGGTTCTGCAGGGATCAGTACTAGGCTCAACACTCTTCCAACACTTTCATCAATGATCTGGGAATAAATACAAAATCACAGTTGATAAAATTTGCAGATGACAGAAAGATCAGCTGGATGATAAATAACGATGAGGACAGCGCAATCATACAGAACAATCAGGATCACTTGGTAAACTGGGCCAGAGGCAATGGGAGGGCTGAGATTTGGAGCCGGCGGTAGGTATGCTAAGGAGCCCAGGGTGCAGAGGGAGCTCAGGCACTGCCAGGGCTTTGGCAGTGGTGGGCAGGCACTCACCTTGGTCTCAGAGAGGCATGGCAGGCAGAGGAAGTGGTGAGGGTGTCTGCGGCAGAATAATATCCCCGGTTCCCCACCCCAGACCTCCAGACACCCCAGCTCCCTACCCTGCCTGCTGCTTTTACACAAATGTCAGTGGGTTCTGCCCTGCTGGGGAAACAGCTCTCCCTCTGCCCCAAATGATGCAGCTCCTTCCCTGCCCAGTCCGCCTCCAGCCCCCACCTCCAAGCACCCCCTTTCCCTGGCACCACGGGGCCTCGGCTGGAGAAGGAGCAGGGCCTGGGCTGCTCTATCTCACACCCTCCCCAGCTACAGAGGAAATATTGTGTGGGGAGGGAGGGGAACAGCTCCCACAATATTTCCATTGTGGGCATATTAGTCCCCACCGTCCTACTAGAACTGCCGCCTCTGAGCTGGGCCCATTCAAACAAAAAGCCTTTTAATACAGTCAAATGCAAAGTTACACATCTAGGAACAAGGAATGCAGGCCATAGCTACAGAAGAAGGACTGTATCCTGGAAAGCAGTGACTCCAAAAAAGATTAGGTGTCATGGTAGACAAACAACTGAAAATGAGCTCCCAGTGGGATGCTGTGGCAAAAAGGGCGAATGCAATCCTTGGATGTATGAACAGAGGAGTTGTGAGTAAGAAGGTGATTTTACTTCTGTATACAGCACTGGTAAGTGTGATACTAGAGTAATGCATGCAGGTCTGGTGTCCACATTTTTAAAGGGATGGTGAAAAGCTGGAGAGAGTGCAGAAAAGAGCCACAAAAATGATTCAAAGGCTGGAGAAAATGCCTTACAGTGAAGGACTTAAAGAACTCAATCTGATTAGCTTATCAAAAAGAAGACTGAGAGAGGACTTGATTACAGTGAATAAATACCATCTGGGGAGAAAATACAGGGTACCAAAGGGCTTTTTAATCTAGCAGAGAAAGGCAGAACAAGATCAAATGGCTGGAAGCTGAAGTCAGACAAATTCAAATTGAAAACAAGGCACAGTTTTTTAACAGTGAGTGTGATTAATGATTGGAGCAAACTGCCAAACAAGAAGTGGTGAATTCTCTATTTCTTTGTGTGTTCAAATAAAAACTGGAGTCCTTTCTGGAAACTATGATTTAGCCTAACACAAGTTGTGCTTTAGTCAAACATAAATTATTGGGCTCAATACAGGGGTATCTGGTTGAAATTTAATGACCTGCAATATCCAGGAGGTCAAACTAGATGATCTAATATCCCTTCTAGCCTTAAACTCTATGAATGTACATAATTCCTCAGCAATGTGACACAGGCAGTTTGGGGAGCAGGCGAGGATAGCAGGCATTGGTATATACTTTGCAGGTCACCTTAGCAAATAGGAATTGAGACCACTGTCCATTACTGCCATAGTTCAGAATTAATGTCCCCTTGCAAATTCATAGTCTTCACTCCCATCAAGTAGCAACAGTGCATGTGGCTTGCTATCCCCCAGGCAGTGTACCAGGCTGTATAACTGTTTACATGTGAAATTGACACCACTCAAGGACATGGTCCGGGCAGCATAGTGATCTCATCAGCTTACACTGGTTGAGGATGTCAGCGAGACCACACAGGTGCAGCCATGAACCATCCCACTTCACAGGAATGATAGGCATGCTTAAGATTCCAACCATTCCCAGTACACAGAAGGTATTTTGTACCACAATGGAAGTGTGATGTTATTTTAATATAAGGAAGCGTGGATACAGTCCAGTGTAATCAGGGGTGCATGGACATGTTGGTGTTAGCTATGGTACCAGGAAGAAAAGCAACCTGTATGGACAGGGCATTCGTCAAGCACAGGCATTTGAGGTGTTGGAACATGGGCTTAGCCTGGACATACATATAGTTCCCTGGGCCAGTACCATCTGCCACACATTTTCTGGATCTCATCTGGATAGCACTCACATTGCACAGCTGTGTTGCCCCAGATGTTGTTGCTGAACACTGAAGTTCTACCCAGGATCATTTAGCACTGTCACTCCCACATAGCTGCCTCCTGCATAACCAAGGCATCAGTGAAAAGGTGCTTAGCCATAATAAAAAAGCGTGATGTGTGGAGCATGAATTGTATGCTCAAGTTCCCAGCCATCCCTTATTTGATTCTCTTTATTATTGATTATTAAGGTAGTGCCTATGAGCCCCAATCATGGGCCAGGCCCCCACTGTGCTCCGTGCTGTACAGCCATTGTGCTGGGCACTGTATTCTATGGGCATGGGTTTTATATTGCCACATCTTCTTGTATACATTTACTCCTACTATCCACACCAGGGACTGACTCTTCAGCTATTACATGCTGAGGACCTTGGCTAGGGGAGCTACATACTCTTCCAGCCTCTCCCTTTGTTTCCCTGCTTCCCTGGCAATCTATGCAATTCCAGCTAGGTTCTGTTTGCAAAGGTACCAAAGGTAAACAGAATGCTGTCCATAGTTTCTGGCTGTCTTCCTACCCAGTATCTTTTCATAAATTCCCTTCCAGCTAATAATACTTACATCTTTTGTAAAGCACTTTAAGATGTACCAAGTAAAAGTGCTGTGTAAGAGCTAAGTATTTGTATTTATTACTATTATTATAAATGATGCTTAAGTAAAGGCACATTAGAAACACATAAACTATGATACATTAGACCATCTTTTGTTGTTCTGAAGAAGTCCTTGGTATGTATTGCAGCAAGCCAAACCAAAAACCAACCTATATGGTTAAAAATATGGCACAACAAATGGCATCAATACTCATTTTGCCACTCTGATTCCATGTGAAACAGCCGGCTAAGGAGTGGTTCCATATCCACGAAGCCAGGTCTTCTTTAGCCGGCAACATGAGCAGGGACATTAAGAAGTTGTGTAGCAAAATAAAGAAAATGCTAGCGCTGTTCATTTCTAAATGTGTAAAAATTCTGATTTAGCTCACAAGAGAAATCATCTCAGATTCACTTGAATGAGGAGGAGGACTATACCCTCATCAAATCACAATCCCACCCGCTTTTTGAGGATGCTGGGTGTTCTATACACAGCAGAGGTACAAGATAGGAGCCAGGGCCGGCTCCAGGGTTTTGGCCGCCCCAAGCAGCCAAACAAAAAAAAAGCCACGATCGCGATCTGCGGCGGCAATTCGGCGGGAGGTCCTTCGCTCCAAGCAGGAGTGAGGGACCATCCGCCGAATTGCCGCCGAACAGCTGGACGTGCCGCCCCTCTCCGAAGTGGCCACCCCAAGCACCTGCTTGGTAAGCTGGTGCCTGGAGCCGGCCCTGATAGGAGCTGGGTCATTCTAGCCAGAGGTTAGAACTAGAGTGCATTGGCAGAAATGGGTGGGATTCTTGGACAGCTCCAATCTAAGCTATGTTGGCTCTGACCAGCTCTCTGACTCCCTCAGGAGAATCAGTTTCACTTGCCTTTTTTTTTTTTTTAAAGCCATACAAACAAAACACAAATCTCCTCTATTTAGATCAGAGCAAAAAAAATTAAAGTGCTGTTGCAGAGGTACAGCTGGTAAGCAGGGATGAGTTATGGAAGCAGCTTCTAGACTTTTATTCAAGTAGCTCAGGCACCTGAGAACACACTTGGTTGGGGTGAAGACGATGAGTTGAGAGAAGCAGAAATGGGGAAAAAAAACATATTCTACAATGAATGAGTTAGAGCAGTGGCTCTCAACACTTTCTATATGACCCCACATTATAACAGAAAAAGGTTTTGGGATGCCCCTGCCACTAATTTACACCTCTCTCTCTCAGCCGTAAAGAAAGGGAGGGTATGAGCCCCAGGTTAAGAATTTTTGCTTATACTGGTTTGGCTTATTCCCATATGGAAAGAGGAATAAACTATACCAGTATAATGCTCTTTTATACTGGTTTAACTGCATCCACACTTGAATTTATACCGATTTAATTATTTCATAAAAAAAATCAGACCCCTATCTGAAATAGCTCTACTGTTAAAAAAAAAAAAAACACCTTTATATAGATTAGACCTAGAGAGTTCACTGGAGCTATATCATCCAGAACATTGAATATTTTTTGTCCAAAAATTGTAATTAAAAATGCTGATGATAAACTACAACTAAGATACTATACTGAAACAAATTATTTGGGGCAGAGTGCATTTATAATTTTAGAGAGGACTAAAAAAGTGTTACTTCAAACTTCTCTATAAAATGTATAAACGCAGAAAACCATTTGAAATCAGCTAAACTGTAGACATTATTGGAAGAGTAACAGTAAAGTTTAATATCATTGAAATTTGTTCTTGCATCAGTAGGAAGGGATTTGCATAGGTAACTCCCATTTATGTTAATAGGAATTGTGCATGTAAATTCTTTGTACAATGATAGACTATACCCTATTTGCATCATTTACATTTCCCGTGACACTTATGTTTGAATAATGTATTCTGTTTGTGTATCCATGCTGTCACTTACTAAATTACACAGTCATGACTCATCAACATTTCCAGTTTCTTCTGTAGAACCAAAGGCAAGCTTACAAGTCTATAAATTCCTGGATTTGTATCCTCCCTCACTCATTTCTGAGTATAAACTACATTAACTACTCACCAGCATTTAATAACCCTGGTTTTAGTAAGCTATCAAAAATGTTCCATAAAAGCTTTCCAGTTTCGTCTGCTTTCTTTAGAATTCTAGGATGTGATTAATCATTCTGGACCGGTGCTTCGTAAACTTTTAATAGTTCTTATTGCCTTATTATCCACTTTAGTGCAACAGTAAAACCTTTTGATATTTCCCTTCCTTCCCCCCAGGAAAATGTATCCCAGTTCCTGGGATATTACCTTCTGTTGCTTCTGTGATTATTGGGGCGAAGAATTCCTTTAGGCCCTCTGCGTTATCAACCTCATCCATCTATTCCTGCATCCCGATGGCCCCTAGCAACTTTGTACATTTGGTTATTTAATGTCATTTTTTCTTTTTTTATTTGCAATTTTAATCTTCTGTCAGTATTCTACCCTTTTAATTTACCTATGTGCTTTTCCATAGGCTTACTTTCCTCATAGTGGGTTTTGTGGTATATATCCCACTTCAATTTACTATTTTTAAATGTAGTTTAGGAATCCGGAGCCGTAACGAGTGCGGGGCAAGTGGGGCAGCTGCTCAGGGCGCAGAGCTGCGGGGGTGGGGAAAAAAAGGTAGGGGGAGCAAATATGCTTGCTCGCCCCAGGTGATAAAATGCCTACTTATGATGCTGTAGGAATCATGTGTGTTAAAAAACAAACTGTGACCTATACACGAAGTGGCTCTGCTGCCCCATATTATAAACATGTTTCTTACATACAAATGCAAATCTTAAGTCAACTTTTTTTGTGACTTTTTTTTAAGAACTTTGTAGACACAGATTACCTTTCTTTGCTCCTTATTTAACAGGAACTGCAACTGCTTTGTGGAGACAGAAAAAGTCATCTGGTTTTACTCTTACTTCTGTAGCTCTCTTCATCGTCTACAGAAATGGTATTTGACAAATAACTATAACATTAAGTCTAAGCAAACCACAGCAAATATTCCTACATGCCCTCTAGCAAAGGAATTTATTTTTCTAGTGGAAAAAAAATACCAATATCACAGAAGGGTTTGGTAGATATCTTACACTCTCAACTTTTATACAATGAACTCCCCATTTTAAAACAAAGACCTAAAACTAGTTATAACATCATAATATGCCCTCAGTACCTATTTATTCTGGTCAGTGTGAGACTCATGAGTATAAGGACACTAACCATAAGATCCTTTATTCTATATACTCAGAAATACAAGCACTTAGGACCTGATCTTGTACCCACTGAAGTTAATGGAAAGACTGTCTGAAAAGACATAGGAGCAGGTAACCTACCAAAAACACATGGATAAAATAAATGTAACTATATCATCCTCTATAGAATGTTTCATGTGCGGGGAACTAAGCCATGGACTTGATTGCTTTTTTTTTTTTTTTTTTCTGTAACACACAAGAATGGAAGGTAGAATAAAGGGGAATAATATGGACTTTTTCAGATTTTTGTACACTGGCACTCCAAAATGCACCTCAGCCTTCTACAGTACTACTGCAATGTTATCAGCTTTTCCCACTACTGAAAGATGAGTTAATTCATTTCAAGAATCACTGGAGGTAGTGAACTGAAAAAAAGCCCCAAAACACCGCCACCTGCAACTTGATAATATATGCTAATAGTGTTGACTTCAATTGAAAATGTTAAGTACTTAACAGCTTGATAAACACAGAGAAGGCCAGCTAGTCAATAGTAAAGTCAGTTACACCTTACTTTGTAAGAGTGGGGCTCATTCATTACTCCAATCCCCTTAATTTCTCTATTTTTCTCAATAGATGGTACCATTTCTGTTGGTTTTGTGATCCAAATGAAAAAACTTTACTGACCATTCGTAGACCGCTGACCACAGTTTGTGAAGAAATGAGCTTCATTGTTGAAAGAGAAAAAATGTGTAGCCAGCAAGTTACCACTTCCAATTTAAAAGTTTTACTATTATTAACCTTCATTTAAATGTCATCCATTTGAGTCCCAATCATGCTGACTCTTTAGCATGGGCTTAACTTTACTCACATAACCAGTCAAATTGAAGTCAGTAAGACTAATCATGCTCAAAATTAAGCACATACATAAGTGTCTGCAGGATCAGGGTTTTAGATAGTACATTCTGTGGGACAGGGAACCTGTACGTTTATAAACGAATAATCACATTTGATGCTATATAAATAACAACAGCCTTAATTTAAAATGCTATAATTTCTGGAGAAATTTGTTATCCTTGACAATCACACACAACTATGGGAACACCAGGTGGAGTACATTATTAATATTTAAGATTCATTCTTATTTTTATTTCAAAGGAAAACTGAAAAAATGTCTGGTAATATTTGAGCTGCACAAGCTTTATCAGCTGTAGGTTTTTCTTGTAAAAATTTGGTTAGATGAAGTGTAGCATCTTCAATATTCAGTATTTAACCACCAAGACATTTGGACTGACTCACTGCAGAGGATTTAAAATCTCAAAATAAAACCATCTTCACTTTTTTGACATTGAAAGTTTGTTATTCTTTAACTATATGAGAAAATTGGGTAAAGTTCCCATCCCAATTTATGTATAGTTTGAAAAAGTATGAAGTTTTATTAACAATCATTACAAGACACACTGGTTCTGTTTTCTGTTGAATCAATACTGGCAAGCATATGTAGACAACCTCTGCTTGAAATGGAAGTTCTTCAAAGCATCTATTGTAAATGAGATTCATGATTCAATTCTTATTCACTGATTTCTTGATACTATTTTCTATGAAGGATTTGAAAAATGTACACTGCATGTATGCAGAAATGCTTGCACACGTATTAAAGAGCATTCTGCTTATTTCTGGGGAGGAGAAAGGAGTGCTAGTGTACCTCTATCACCACAACATTTGGGTCACAGTCAGCCAGCTGCAGATACTTCCATTGAAATATACATGAGCATTGCAAATAAAAAAAACAGCACTCAACAGTGAAAACACTCTTCTGCTTAGTTTCCCCCCACATCTTTAGATGTGAATAAAGGTCTCTATTATATATTTTGTGATGCTTCCTTCTCAGCACTGGAAATTACAGACTTTATGAAACATCTTGAAGTACTACTGTTTAAAGAGCAACATTTTCTCCTTCTGTGTTTAATTTTGGTAGTTTCTCCATTTCTAAAGACTACTGCATGCTTATGCCTTTATTCTTAAGACAAA
This sequence comes from Terrapene triunguis, assembly GCF_002925995.2. NCBI lineage: Eukaryota > Metazoa > Chordata > Testudines > Emydidae > Terrapene > Terrapene triunguis. The sequence goes on from NW_020664377.1 coordinate 3,667,509, forward strand.
TACACTTGAAAACTGCTGCACTGTTGAATATCTGCTATATGTTTAATTTCAGTGCTGCCATTTTCAGTTTGCATTTTGCATGAAAATGGCCTCCACAGACAATGAGACAAATTCTGGTCCCTTAAAATTCAATAGCAAAACTCCCATTGATTTCAATGGGAACAGAACGAGGCTCGGTATAAATGACAAATTGCTTGACGTTGGTTTAGCTACCTAGAAATAACTGTTGAAGTGTTGATTATCAAGATATATGTATACAAATTGAATAGACAACTTATTAAAGAGCACTCTCAAAACCCACTATGCAGAAAACTTCATTATGTTTGTTACATGTTAACAGGGATATAGGAATTGCCATACTGGATCAGACCTGTGGTCTGTCTGGTCAGTATCCAGTTTCCAACAGTGGCCAGCATCAGATGCTACAGAGGAATGTTCACAAAACCCACCAGGAAGCAGATGTGGGTTAATCTGCTCCTCATTAAGGTGTCAAACTAATATCTGTCTATTAAGGATTAGGATAAGTCTTTAAACATGAAGTTTTAGAACTTTTCCAAAAAATGTATTAGAATTAACTATAACAACTCGGGATAGTCTTGTTATTCATATAAATGTCCAGTCCCTCCTTGATTATCACTGAATTCTTGGCTTCAATGACTTCCTAGAGCACTGAGTTCCACCATCCAAATATACACTGAGTGAAAATGTATTTCCCTTTACCAGTTCTGAATTTTTTACCTTTCAATTTCTTTGAATATCCCTTTGTTGTTATTTTACATGAGAGGGGAAACAAACTCCTGATGTACCTTCTCTAGACCTTCTCTGTACCACTTCTTGCATCTGAAGAAGTGAGGTTCTTACCCACGAAAGCTTATGCTCCCAATACTTCTGTTAGTCTTAAAGGTGCCACAGGACCCTCTGTTACTTTTTACAGATTCAGACTAACACGGCTACCCCTCTGATACTTCTCTAGACCATCTATTATGTTACATATTTTTATCCTGTCCCCGGTTATTGTTTCCTTTCTAAAGTGAACAATCCTAAATCTTTTCAATCTCTCTTTATATGAGTTTTCCCATCCCTTAATCATTGTCGCCTTTCTCTGGAGCCCCTCTAATTCTGCAATATCCTTTTTGAGATAGGGTGACACAAATCCACATTGTATTCTAAATGGTGGCATACTACTGATTTGTATAATGGCTCTCTAACTTCTAGTGATACTAAGGACCCACAGATTCTTTCATTCTAACAGAAGCAGGAAGCAAATATATTGTTTTCTACCTTTATATATTTGCTCTTCAAAATCTATTTTGGCCCTCTTACATATTACCTGATTTAATTTATGCTTCTAGTGATTGGTTTCTCTATGGTTAGATTTCTGCATTTTGAAGTCTCTCTGGCTCCGATAGCCCTCTAAACTTAAATAAATAAATAAATTAATGGAGATATCCTATATCCTAGAACTGGAAGTGACCTTGAAAGGTCATTGAGTCCAGCCCCCTGCCTTCACTAGCAGGACCAAGTACTGATTTTGCCCCAGATCCCTAAGTGGTCCCCTCAAGGATTGAACTCACAACCCTGGGTTTAGCAGGCCAATGCTCAAACCACTGAGCTATCCCACTCCAAACTTGCCAGGTAGTCATAGTTTACTTCCTACTTTCCTTGTTCCCTTGTGTTCAGGAGTAAGCATACATAGCCCACATATCACACATGCTGTCTCACATGTGGGGTTCCCCACTGTGTATTCTAAAAATATATTGGGCCATTCAACATATTAGCAAGGGAAAATGGGTTACATGTTCAGGGCTGGTTCATCGGATGTAAACCAGACCCTGTGGCTGAACCAGGATGAGGGAGACTCAATCCAAGAAATAAGTGAGGAAATGCTTGTTGGTATGGTAGGAAGCGAAGAGTAATTAGGAAAATTGGTAAATATGACATCTCCTTTGATTGAAGGGATCTGCCTGCTCTTTGCGACACATTTTCACAAGTTTGAGGGCCAGGGCAGGTCTTGAAGTTGGTGGATCTGTTAGGGATAAAGAGGTAACAGCAGACAAACACTTTTTTTTTTTTTTTTTTTAAATCTCTGCTTGGGTGGAAGGTTGCAAATTCACTGTCAAATGTAAACCTCTCTCCCTTTAGAACTTGCTTCCTGCTTTGGTCTGACACAGCCCCAAGTGTGCTGACTTATGGAGCATGCTGTAAGACTCATTTGCTTTCCCAGACTTTTGAGATCAGGATGAGTGGGAATTTGTTCCCAATAGGCGGCTGGAGAAGGAGAATCCCTGTTTTGTTACCAATTTATAGTTTTTGATTACTTACATATTGGATGAGTACATTTCTACAAATCAAAGTAAGTGACTCACCTTCTACTAAAAACCTCAGATCGAACATACCAGCAATATAAGCTTTGTTTAGTTCCAGGGGTTAACATGAAAGTGAAGTGAATAACTATCGCCTACTGAAACTGACTGTGGCAAGAGCTTTTGGATTACTCAAATTACACTGTACTGACATGCTTTAAAGTTCAACTAAGCATTTTCAATGTTAAATAGAAACCTCAGCACTTGAGATTTCCAACAGGGTGGATTAAATGAGCTGTTCTCCCTGGATTACAAAATATAAAAATGTAATTTTAAGTGTCAAAGGTTTAAAGAGTACATATTTACATAATAAATACACGTATTTCAATTGTAACTATCTGCACATTTATGTATGACATGCATTTGATGAAATAATGTGTGTACTGTTTGTACAATACACTAATTTGTATGCAAATACCTGTGCCGTATCCCTGAATGTTAAAGGAAGTACAAAAAGACCCCCATCAAGGTTTGATTTTCATCTTTAATATGCTCATGATTTTTTGTTACTTAATACTTCTGTAAAAAGTTATTACAGATTTATAGATTATTGCAGTGATTTCTAAGGAAGATTGTCAGCCCTGCGGCTGAAGCTACACATTGTATACATTATTAGTCACTGGCACTATTTACTACAGCATGAAGGACAATACCTTTTAAATAAAGATAAAACAACATTTAACTGGAAAACTATCAGATTGAAAATGGAGCTTTCCTTCTTATATTACTGTAACATAGCTATATCCCACAAATTACATTTTAAAAATGGTATTTTCTGAATGGTCACAGAATAAAAAAGTCATGATGAAAATTAACCAGTTTTGTCCAGAAATGCTATTATGAGCACACTGCAGTTTTTCAGCAAATCTTATGCCAAGCGTCAGAAGGCAAAAGCCTAAAACATAAAAGCTTCCAATTTGTCTGGCTAGTCCATTCTCCTTGCTCTGGAGTGATCAGTGACCCACACTGCTTTGCTTTAAGACAGTGCACTGATCACTACTACTGTTCTTTGTTGTGGTTGATGCCATCAGGAAGACAAAATTCAGGTCCTTAAGATGCAAGTCCTAACAAAAAGCCTCCAACAAATCCACTGGATACTACTATATTCTGTTTGATAAATTCTGTTGACTGAAAAAGAAAATAGTTTTTAGTGATCTGTGCAAAAACCATTACACCTAATGGGAACATTCCGTATTTTTATCATGATTAACCAAGAACAGAGGTTTGTACTATTTTCAATAAACTTAATTTTTCAAAACTTGTTAGTTTAGCAGATATAGCACATGCTGGAATCAGGTATAGTGCACGCAGACTCTGCAAACTTTAACAATGCGCCTCATTTTTGACTTCTAGCAATGTTCTTATGCCAATACTGGCCTTTTTCTGTGCAGAAACTCTGCACTGTACGCTTCTTTTGTAAAAATGTGAGAGCTACGGTAAGACCACTAAACTCATTTCAGTTTTAACCAGACACAGGGAATTAATTATAATTAGATTAATTATAATCTCAAGGTCACTTCTTTCTGATCCACACTTTTGTAACCTTTAATCCCGTAAATCATATACCATAGGAAAGCATTGTACTATATCAACAGATGTTTGGATATAAGTAGCAACACAATATAAACTGTGTGTTATGACAGGTATGCAAAATAAATGTGATTTACATCTTTACTATGATGTAATAGCCATTTTGTAAAACAAAAACGTTCGATATTTCAAACAATGGGAGTAGTCTACAATTTTAAAATCAAAGCCATTTGAACATGATTTAATTCCTCCCTGGTCCACTCCTCAGCCTGTCAAAAAAGACTGATTAAATTACATCTGATTTAGAGAGCTGTATACTAAGTTTTAGACTGGAATTAAAATTATAAAAACAATTTGGCAACCGAGGAATAATGCTATATAGGTTATGTTGGAGACACCAACATCTTTAACTACAGAGACACCAGTGTGGGCATTGCTATGATTTTCTTCAGCATAACAAAAATCAGACTTCAAGACAAGTAGTCAGAAAATTAGATACATATGTGTTTCAAGTGTGAAAAAAAAAAAGCCCATACATCTCCTGGCAAAAAAGACTCACTTTTTCTAATATTCTGTTGGTAAAGGGAAGTCCTCAAACGAGAAACTATTCCTAAAACTAAATGGGCCTTAGCTATACTAGAAGAGTGTTGGTAGTTTCTCTTCAATGCATCAACAATATGCACACCACAGACACATTTTGGAGAGGGACACTCGCTAAACTGGTTCAAGGAATGAGGTGGACAACTCCATGCAATCTAAAGCATAGTTCCCATTACCTGTGCATAAGCAAACTCATTCCTCATTTTAAAGTCAATATGAAAACACTTAGGGTTAATTACTTTTAGTACAGTTCTTCAAGAGCAATTATTTTAGAGATTCTCTGCACTTGTTTGGTTAAGAGTATAGCAGAGAACAGTAAAGCCTTGTAGATGGATGTTTGCACCTCCTCCTGTTACCCAGATGTGGCAAGAAGCTCAAAGATTACTAACACCCATGGATTTAATACCAGCTCCAAAATGTTTTTACTTCATTCAAAAGGGGAAAAGGGTAACTTTTTTCAAAATCATAATTTTGAGCTGCACCACCACCACCAAAAAGCAACTTTATTTTACTCAAGTAAAGTGATAAGCAACCAATATTTTGCTAGGTTAACTGGCCTTACAGCAGGATACAAATTCCCAGAACTGGCACATGGCTGTTGTACCTCTCTATTTTATGAAGACAATCCCTGAAGCCTGATCAGCATAAGGCAAGTAATTGCTATGGTCTGGCATGAGAACAAAAAAATCTCACCTGGAAGTGAACATTAGTATAACAAATAGGTACTGGGCTTTCCTGCAGGACTTCTAACATTTATTAAAACACAGAAATATGTTCTGTTGATGAGATTGTGTAAGTCTTCCCTAAGAAGCGGGACTATGCTCCTGAAATTTTGCACATGCCGTCTAGAATATTAGTTATCAGGCATAACTATGACCAAATGCAGTGGAAGGCCAGAAACCTCAATCAATGTAATCTTAACCAAAATGAAACAGCACACAATTCAGAACAATTTATTTTTTAAAAACATCTTACCTCTTCAATGAGGGTGTTGATTTCAGGTGCTGCCCTGTTCGCACGTTTTTTTATCTGTCTTTTTGCTTTGTTTACATCTTTTTCAACTCTCTTCCAGTCAACCTGCACATACCCACTATGACTGGCAATCTAGGGCAATTAAAAAAATATTAAATAAGAACAATTACACTAACCAATATAACATCCAAAGAGTCAAATCACAAGATGTTTATGTCTACCCAATTTTAAAAACTGTTGTGGGCTTGCTTTTTCTAGAGAAAGACAAACGGAAGTTCAAGTACTTTAACTGCAGATGCTACAGATATTGTGTTTTACCATGCCAGAGATTATTTCTGTAATAAATCAAAAATATACTTTGAAAAAGAACTGGCAAGGTTCAATAGATTCTTGTTTTTTTCACCCCTTTTCTACTTTTTATTTTATACCATGCTTGAGATTAATTTACAGGTTAACATTTACAGGTCAATTTATATACTCATTTATTACTGTTTTACTTGCAGCAAAATAGAAACTGAAAGCACTTTTATCAAAGGACTAAAATACAGCTTTGTTTCATTTTAGTTTCTTTCAGCATCACTGCTGAAATTTTAATTTAGGACAGGACGCTCAGGGACTTTGTTATCTAAACCTCACACGGAAATAGAGAACTATCCTCTTGTCTTTAGTATTATAAACTGTTCAGCATAATAAGAACCTAATACTACAGGACTCTAGCCCTCTCCACACCACTAAGCCCCAAATAAATGGTATATGTATCAGTGAATAACATGAACCACTTCTACCATAATGCCCACAAGATATTAGACAACTAATTATGGGCAAATAGAGGAGCAGTTGCAGACAAGTTCATCCTAACTTGAAAAAACAATGCCCAGAGGGCAAAAAAAATCCCACATTTTTTACTATGAAGGTTTTATCCCCTTCCCCCATATTTTTGTTATTAGGCCCTGAACCTGTAAACACTTAAGCAGCTGTGTATCTTGACACACACATAAACAGTCTCATTGAAGTCAATGGGACTACTCACATGAGTAAAGTAATGCATATTTAAGTGGCTGTAGGGCCATAGATTGCAAAATTTTTAGGGCAGAGACTGCATTTTCCTATAAGAGTGGAGAACACCTATCACATTGTGGACAATGACTTACTACAAATAATTCCGCATAACACCACAATTATTCAAGGAAGGAAAATCAAGACTACAAAGATCTGCAGTTGTCTTTTAAATGTTGGGTAAATCAGTCTATATATCCATTAAAAATATATATTATCCATAAACTTTATAGTTAAGTTTTGTTTTTATATGAACCCAAAATCTGAGATTCATCTAGTGAGTAAGTCATACAATGGAACCCGGTTCACAATCTTAAGTATGGGGCCAGGAATAACTCCTCCATAATGTCTTGAACTTAAACACCAAATTTTGATTTGCAGTCACTGGGTTCTGCTGAAGCCATTAACTCAAAAGAATCTGCTTAGCTAGATTACCTCGCTGCAGTTACTCACATGGGCTGTGCAAACCTTTGTTATGGAATACAATAAAGAGAATGCAGAAGTAGATCGAATAGGAAGAGTACACTAAAGAACCAACTTCTCCAACAGCAAGTTTCACCCATATTAGACCAACCAACCTGAAGAAGGGCTTGTTACCGTTAGATAACATTCAGTTAGTTTTACAACAGACAATGCTTAAAAGTTTACCCTGTTCCAGATTTATAAATCTGATACTTAAACGGGCAGCATTACCCATCACACACGTGTACACTTTAACAAGGTGTTTAAAGACACTAACTTTATCATACAGGAGTTAACAAATGAACTAAAAGAAACAGAGAAGTAAATCTTCCTTTTGAAGAGTTAAACTCCAGGGATTAGATCCTCAGCTAGTGTCAACTGACACAGTGCCATTAAAAAAAATATTTTTTAGAGAGAGAGAGAGAGAGAGAGAGAGAGAGAGAGAGAATATTTTTTTTAATAGCACTGTCAGTTGACACTAGCTGAGGATCTAATCCCTGGAGTTTAACTCTTCAAACTCTTCATTAGGTCTGACAAGTTTTAGTAGAAATATTTTTGGCCAGATCCTTAGCGTGTGTAAACTAGAGTAGTTCCATTGAGAGAGAGAGAGAGAGAGATATCTCAATGGAACTACTCTAGTTTACACACGCTAAGGATCTGGCCAAAAATATTTCTACTAAAACTTGTCAGACCTAATGCATTTGCTTAAAGACAAATTTCCAATATAAAAATTCTATTTGCTTTGGCAGTTCTGTTGAATGCCCCTCTCAAATGGGGCACAAAACTGTCAAGTCGGATATTCAACACAAGAATTTGAGGAACTCTCACCTTTTTATCCTCTCCCACCCCCGTAGCATGTTGCCCTCTCCCAACTTCATTGAGATGTCCCGGCATGCATCCTGCCACAATATCATAGCTATCACAGAACACCAGTAGAGTATGTAGCCAGACCAGAATAGGCCAGGTAAATCCTAGTGTTATTTTTGCACCTTGTATGGTTTTCAAATGTTCCATTTGTTACAGAATTATTTAAGTGAAGACTTGAATCCATCAATGGTGTTCTAAATTGAATGAGTCCAAATATGGAAGAGAAAGAATAAATGACTTACTATAAATAAAGCTTTTTATGATTAAATAATGGCTAACAGAAGATTGACTCAAACACAGACCTTAGTCTAACAGGAGCAAAAAGCAGTAAAAACATTTTGCCACTAAACTGAACATATATGACTTATATACACAAGTAAAGGGGCATGCGCCGTCAACATCCTCAGATGCCCCAGGAACCTCTCAGACTCTCACTGCTGAGTGGCAACTTTGCATGATTTATTTACACTTCCTTCACCAATACAGTCCCATGTAGCAAGATTAGATACAGTGATTCTCTAGCTTTAGTCCTTTCCTGCAGGGCCAGGAAGGAACAAAGGTCTCCCTTCCTTGAGATCTTTGCACACATTGGGCTTAGCTAACCCTGGTTACTCCCTCTCTATAGTTCCTTCCTATGCCCCCCTCCTACTAGTGGACAAATTGGCTCACCCAGCCTGATCAGCCAATTAGCTGATTGATGCCTGAAGTGATCAGAGTGTTGGCTCACTTACTAGCTCACAGCACTCTGCCACAAGAAACAGATCTCTCAAGTGACAAGGTGCTTTTAAAAAAACAAAACCACCAAAGTTGCTTTTCAGAGGGGAACCACATTTTAAGGATTTGGCATGTTTCTCCATAGTTCTCCCTACTATAAGGAACCAGTTAATCTAAAGGCTATAAAAGGAAAGATGTTACGTTTGTTATGAGAAATGAATTATTTTTATTAGTTATTTTTATTTTTCCAGTGCCTATCTATTATAGCGGACTTGAACTGGCCTTGTATCAGGCACATTAGGAGAATTTAATCCTTGTTTAAAAAATGATACACAATTAATCAAATTAAATTGTTCAAAATATCAAACTTCCATGTGATTTGATGAGGATAATAAGGTCTTGACTTATAAAAGCCATGTTAACGGATTATTTTCCTTCTCTCTCCTCACCCCTACAAGACTACTTTTTAATAGGATTGGTTGTAATATTGCTAATTGAACTAGCCTGTTTTCAGAATTTGATTTATCTGCTACCCGTGAGAAACTAACCACATAATATATTTTGTTTTTAGTTTCCAACTAGATCCCTTGAAATCAATTTAATATACACTAAAAAGAAGTTAGAAGGTTTTTCTTGAATTTCAAAAACTACACAAATAGGACTCTACTTGAGTACACTTCCCAACAAATGGGCCCCCTTCTTGTTCCAGTGGATTCCTCTGGTATCTGTAACTTCTCAACATTTTGCATTAACGAAACTTGCAACTTCAACGAAACTTAAAAAAAAAAAAGTTAATTTCTAGTCACCTGCTGAAAACCCTTCTACCTGTTCAATGAATGCATTCAGCATATATTCTTGAATTAAAGTGAATTTACACTGTGTATTTACAGATGATTTTTAAAAGAAAAAACTTTAAAGACTATAGAAATGTAATTAGACTACCATACAATTTGACTAATCTTTACTATGCAAAGTACCTAGAATTAAATGACTAAGACATTTACTTCTATCAGAATATGATCTGAATCAATCAAAGATGGCGACAACTGAACCTAAATGTACAACTGAGGTATAACAGTTCAACCCTGTCCAACCCTCCCCCCATAAGTTTCTTTATCAAATATTTTCCACAGAAAAGGCCAACACACACACAAAAAATCAAAATGTACATAAACAGATACAGCAAACCTGTTTTCCCCATTTGTATATAGGCTCATTAGTGATTTACAAGCTTTTTGTTTCTTTTTTTAATTCAAAATTTGTGTGACACAAATTGATAAGGCTAGCCAAGTGGCAGAATGTTGTACTGCTAAGCAGGAAAGCCAGTTCTGAAACACAAACCCATGCTCTTCGGGACAAATGGAATTTAAATATTGAAGTGCAATGAGCACTCCTAAACCCCCAGGTTGTGCCTACACGAAGAATTGAATCATTCCCAACTGATCCAGAGGTGTAATGCACTGGTTTAAGGCAAACAATTCAGTGTATCCATGCTAGTCAAATTGATTTGTGCACCATCTCCATATGTGGGTTATTCTAAATCACTTCAGTCAATTGTCTGAAATGGGCCATCTTGATTATCACTACAGAAGTTTTTTTCTCCTGCTGATAATAGCTCACCTTAATCAATTAGCCTCTTAAAGTTGGTAGGGCAACTCCCACCTTTTCATATTCTCTGTATGTATATATATCTTCTTACTATATGTTCCATTCTATGCATCTGATGAAGTGGGCTATAGCCCACGAAAGCTTATGCTCAAATAAATTTGTTAGTCTCTAAGGTGCCACAAGTACTCCTAACAATAAACTAGACACCTAGACTATGATTGAATTAGACTCCTTTGACACTTAGGTACCTTTGAGATTCCATCCCCCTGTTAACAGAAAATAAAGACTGCTTACATTCCTTGATCTCTGCAACCACAATTTTATAATCAATTTGCTAAGTCTGGCAATATCAACTCAAAAATAGTATTTCAATTTCTGCATTATGTTTTCATTCTTTCAGCTCACTTGAAACTACTTTTATTTAAAAACATTTGATTATTCCTTTCTGTTATATTTCTGATCAATAGCTTTAAGAAACTGTACGTAAAACTAAGTAAAAATATACCAGCACAGCAGCAGTATTTTTCTATTAATTGGCAAGGCTAATATAAGAAATAGATATGGAACCCACCTTCCCCTTCCCAACCCAAGTATAAGCCAGTAGCTGAGTTTTGTCCATATAATTCAATTATAACACAGTCCCTAAATATTAAAATATGAAATTCTATATACCTGAAGTAGAAGAAATCCACCACCTACTGCAGTTGCTGCAAGTTTTCCAACTTTCTGGAACAAAAATCCTGCACACCTTAGAAGACCCAAAAAAACAACATTCCAATAAAGTTAAGATTGTCTGGCCCACAATGCCATTTTTCAGAGTTTTCATATTAAACCCTACTAAAATTTTGGATTCCTAAAATGACAGTTTCACTTTCCTATTTCTTACTCTGCAGCCTGCAAGTTATGAGAAATTATAGATTTATGTAATACAAACACTTTTTGGTGATGTATATCAAGCACAAGTCTAGATCAGTTATCAACTAATGGTTATTTGATGTCCTCTGGGAAGTGAGTTGGTGGCTTCAGGCCTTGTCTACACAAAATAATTTAATTAAATTGCACCACTTTAACTGGTACAATCAGTTAAAGCATTACAACCCCCTTAGTGCAAACAGTTATATCAGTATAAAGGGGCCTTTATAGGTATATCTATTCTGGTAGGGAAGGAGAAATAAGCTATACTGGTTAAAGAGACTTTTGTACCAATATAACTGCATCCACAGTAGGGGCTATACCGATTTAACTATTTCAGTAAAAAAATAAACACCCCCCCCAACAAAATAGTTAAGCCAGCACAAAAAATTGCATGTAGACAAGGTCTTAGTCTATTTTCGAGTGGAGAAAAGCTTCCATTCTATTTCACATTCTTGTTGGCAGACTCTGAGATGAGTCCACCGCCTTGTCAGTTCTAGCACAGGCATGTGCATGCCAGGACTGAGGTATTTTTCTAGGGCTGTTAGAAACAGGTTTCACTACCACTCCACAAACTGCACCTGTTTTGTAGAAAAAGTACTTCAATTTCTAGACTCCTCGATTTGGCACTTTTCATGATTTTGGCACTAAACTCCCATTACACTTTGTTCTAAAAACTCCAAAGGCTTTTGTACATTTATCTATTATTTATAAAAACTATAGGGAGACACAAACAGGTTAAAAATCATATTGAAACTACTAATTCCCCAACTCTATTATTAAACACCTCATATTATTTAAACAATTTTAAAATAATAATGGTCTTTTCACCATTTATGCTTTTTTGTTTGTTTTTACACTTCACTCAGCTTGTACAATAGAGATTAATTCCACTTTCATTTAGCCCGTTCTACTTTCAGGTTCTCATGTGTTTGCATTTTAAACATAATAGCATTGTTTAAATCCAAAAATATCTGTTTTCATTAACTTAAAAAGTGTTGTAATATAATATTAATGTTTAATATTAGAACTTAAGTTAATACTTTGTACTTATGATTGTAAACTTTTTTTTAAAACAGAACACTCAGATGAAATATCTTTTTTAGCTAAAGTGATATAATACAACTTCACATTTCACTATCTGTAAGAAAAACCGTATAGAAGTTGTTCAATTTCAAGTGGCTTTTGCTGTTAAACAAAAAAGCACCTTCACCTAAAAAAATGTATTTGGGGCCCTTGACAAAGTCTGCCCCACATTTCTTCTGATCTGTTTTACATGCAAGTCTTATTCACAGTAACAAAACAAATAGGCCCTCATGTCTGTCTTATAACTAATAAAATATGCTACTCATTAGCAACACTAGCATTATATACAGTAATTTTCCATTTGTTTGTTAAAGAAATGATCTTAAGAGTTCTGTCACTTCTTCAAAGCTCTTTTGCAATAATTGGCAAGGGCTCTCTTTTATAATAGGCATGTTTTACTGACTGACACGAGGCAGTGCTTTTGAGGTTTGATCTAGTGCCAGTTCTTCCCTTATCTCTTGAATTTAGAGTTATTAATTAGGAAACCATGCAAGCTCAAACAGTTTATCACTTTGAATGATACAGAACAGTCAAGAATTTAAGAACAGTCAGATGCATGGCACAATAATCAAAAGTGATCCTCTCTCACCAGCCAGTCACTCCGCCCATTACAATCTGAGTGGCTACAGAATACTTTTCTACAATTGGTCCAGAATTTCGGCCAAACACACGATTCCACCAATGGTGACGCCTTGCATATTCTGTTAAATCCAATACTTCATAAGAATCATCATCACAGTCGGGCTCTTTAAAAAAATTAAAATAAAAATTACCATAGGTGATTCTCCTTTTAGTGAGTGTTCAAAGCAAATTATAAAAGAATTAGTTCTGAACTTCTCAATTGTGTAGTAAATTTATGCTTTAAGAGAACTAAAATGATTAATAAAACCACTGTAAGTAGTTCAATACAAAAGTCTCAGCCTTTTTTAAATTTTGAGGTAAATATAGGTCATCAAGCTAGTAAATTAAGAAGATAATACCATAGTTTTATGTGTGTATCACATTACTATCAGTTGCAATCAATACTTAATGGTCTTGACTCCTTAAAATGGAGGGCAAGTGACTCAAATAACAGAAACAGCAGCCTCAACAAGTTGGCACTGAACTTTCCTGTTACCAGGTAACCAATGGTAAGTAGCTGCAACTACAAACTGTTCACTTTAATACACAGGGGATAGAAACATCAAATAAGGATTATTTGTATTAGGCCTGGTCTAGACACAGTTTTTGTACTAGTATTATGATGGTTAAGGGTGTGATTATTTTTAACCCAAATAGTTAGTTTTACACCCCCTACTGTGGATGCCGCTGTACCAGTATAAAGGTGTATTACTTTTGTATAGTTTACTTCCCTTCTTGACCAGGGACACGTATACCAATATAAAGCACCTTTACATGGGTATAACTGTGTCCACGCTAGAGAGAACTATACCAGCTAATGGTGGTTCAACTTTTGTATTTAGACAAGCCTCAACGGGAAGAAAGCTATGGCAATTTCTTCATCCTCACCCCAACTCTGCAAAGTACCTTGTAAATTTAATCTCTTGGCTTTGAATAAGGTCCTAAATGGCAACGTCTATTCATTCCTCTCCTTTCTTGACTGTGCTAGGATTTCTGGGGGCATTTGTTGAATACTTGACATTTCGATGGCACATTTTATCTGAAGATCTGACCTTGCATTAAACACAGTTATGCCCTGTAGCCTTGACCCTCCCAAGCAGCCCGGCTGCAGGTGACCTAAGGGCTGTCCCCATCCCACAAGCGAGGAAGCGACGGGGGCCGCGCACAGAGTCCCAGGGACTCCGCCGCGGCAGCAAGGACGGAACCCAGGAGTTCTGGCCCCGAGCCCCGCCCGGCAGCTTCCACCCCGGGGGCAGCCGCTTCCCGGCAGGACGCGACGGCGCATCCCCGGAGCCGGGCGCTTCCTCCCAAGCCCCCTCCGCCCTGCAGCTACCAGGGGCCGCCCCCGCCAGGCCCCTCCCCCGGCCGCGGCACGGAGGCGCTCGGGGCAGCGAAGCTCCCACTAGGGGGCCCGACTGAGGCGGGAACGAGTCTCCCCGCGAGGGGACCAGGCCAGAGCCGCCCCCACGCGGGCCCGACAGCGGCGGCCGCGCCCACGGGCGACTCACTCACCCGAGGCGGAGCGAGGCCTCCGAGCCGCCATGTTAGCGACTGTTTACTTGGGGGGGCTGGAGCGAAGCAGCTCCGCCCACCGGCCGCTCTGCACCGCCACACGCCGCGCTCTATGCTCCCGCCGCTCCGCTCGGCCGAGCCGGAGGCAGGCGCAGAACGCTCCGCGAATAGCGGCGCCGGGCCTCGCCGCTGGCCGCCAGGGTGCAGGGATGACGTCACCGCCACCTCTGCCCCGGGGGGTTGTGGGGATTGTAGTTCTGCTGGCTGGTGTGGCGCGCGGAGTTCCTGGCAGTGGGCGCCTTGCGAGCCTCACCCTGTGCGCGGCCCGCAGCGCTGGGCCCAGTTACAAGCCCTCTCGCTCAACTCCTCCAGCAACAGCCAACAGCTGGGGGGTACCAGCCGCCATTTCCCAGCACGACCAGCCCCAGGCACTAACAAGCGATGGGGGCAGGCCCGGACCTCACGAGCCATGTCACACACGTTCGGGACTCCTTGTGTTCGCCCGCTGGCTTCTGCTCCCTCAGGGCAGCGGGTCCCACAGGGGGGCGGCAGGGCTAGGTGCCAACTTTGTAACCCCACAAAACCGAACACCCTGGCCCCGCCCATTCCCCGAGGCCCCGCCCATGCTCACTATGTTCCCCCTCCCTCCATGGCTCGCTCTCCCCCACCCTCACTCACTTTCGCTGGGGTGGGTCTGGGGATGAGGGGTTCAGAGTGCAGGAGGGGGCTCCAGGCTGGGGGTGGGGTGGGAGTAGGTGAGGACTCTAACTGGGGGTGCAAGCTCTGGGGTGGGGCCAGAAATGAGGGGTTCAGGGTACCGGAGGGGGCTGGAGCAGGGAGTTTGGGTGCAGGAGGGGGTGAGGGCTCCAGCTGGGGGTGAGGGGCTTGGGGTGCAGGAAGGGTAGAGGTAGAGACGCAGACACAATTTTCGCAGCTCCAGAAGCAAAACAATTCTGTTAGTTGCTGTTTTGATAAATAACCCTAAAAAGACAAAAATCAAACTTTTCATCTGTTTCTGGTGTTACTAGATTTGGAATGTTCATGCTGGAGGCAGTGTGGCCCAGGGGATAAAGTTGGAACTAAGATCAGGAACCCTGGTTTTAATCATGTCTCTGAGACTGACTCACTATATGACCTTGGACTAATAACTTAATAGTAGGGTTGTCGATTAATAGCAGTTAACTCATGCGATTAACTCAAAAAAAATTAATCGTGATTTAAAAAAGTAATTGAAATTAATCGCAGTTTTAATCACACTGTTAAGAGAATATCAATTGAAATTTATTAAATATTTTGTATTTTTAATACATTTTCATATATATCTTGTATTCTGTGTTGTAATTGAAATCAAAATGTATATTTTGATTACAAATATGTGCACTGTAAAAATGATAAACAGAAGAAAGAGTATAGTTCAATTCACCTCATACAAGCACTGTAGTGCAATCTCTTTGTCCTGAAAGTGCAACTTACAAATGTAGATTTTTTTTGTTACATAACTGCACTCAAAAACAAAACAATGTAAACTTCAGAGGCTACAAGTCCACTCAGTCCTACTTCTTGTTCAGCCAATGGCTAAGACAAACAAGTTTGTTTACATTTACAGGAGATAATGCCCTCTTCTTATTTACAATGTCATCAGAAAGTGAGAACAGGCATTTGCATAGCACTTTTGTAGCCAGCCTTGCAATGTATTTAAATGCCAGATATGCTAACCATTCGTATGCCCCTTCATGCTTTGGCCACCATTCCAGAGGACATGCTTCCATGCTGATGACACTCGTTAAAAAAATAATGCGTTAATTAAATTTGTGACTGAACTCCTTGGGGGAGAATTGTACGTCCCCTGCTCTGTTTTACCCACATTCTGCCATATATTTCATGTTGCGGCAGTCTCGGATGATGACCCAGCACATGTCATTCATTTTAAGAACACTTTCACTGCAGATTTGACAAAACGCAAAGAATGTACCAATGTGAGATTTGTAAAGATAGCTACAGAAGTCGACCCAAGGTTTAAGAATCTGAAGTGCCTTCCAAAATCTGAGAGGGATGAGGTAGAGCGCATGCTTTCATAAGTCTTAAAAGAGCAACACTCCGATGCTGAAACTACAGAACCCGAACCACCAAAAAAGAAAATCAGCCTTCTGCTGGTGACATATTACTCAGATAACGAAAATGAACATGCGTCGGTCCACACTGCTTTGGATGGTTTTTGGGCAGAAACCATCATCAACATGGATGTATGTCTCCTGGAATGGTGGTTGAAGCATGAGCATCTAGCACGTAAATATCTTGCGACACCGGCTACAATAGTGCCATGAGAACACTTGTTCTCACTTTCAGGTGACATTGTAAACAAGAAGCAGGCAGCATTATCTCTTGCAAATGTAAACAAACTAGTTTGTCTGAGCGATTGGCTGAACAAGAAGTAGGACTGCGTGGACTTGCAAGCTCTAAAGTTTTACATTGTTTTATTTTTGAATGCAGTATTTTTGTACATAATTCTACATATCAACTTTCATGATAAAGAGATTGCATTACAGTACTTGTATTATGTGAATTGAAAAATACATTTCTTTTGTCTTTTTACAGTGCAAACACTTGTAATGAAAAATCAATATAAAGTGAGCACCGTACACTTTGTATTCTGTGTTGTAATTTAAATCAATATATTTGAAATTGTAGAAAACATTCAAAAATATTTAAATAAATGGTATTCTATTATTGTTTAACAGTGTGATTAATCGTGATTAATTTTTTAAATCTCACGATTAATTTTTTTAATCGCTTGACAGCCCTACTTAATAGCTCAATTTCCTAACTATAAAATAAGAATAATTACCATGATGGACATGGAATTACTATGTAATAATCTAACAATATTGAGCTATAATAATTTTATGAACAACTTTACCTTCACCTCAGTGACTAGGTCCCATAATGTATACTAGGTTATAAGACTCTCCTGTATGTATGTATTGTTCTAGCTTAATAGACAGTGTGGGAAAAACAAGCAAGGAAGCAACACAATAACTGTAGATAAGCAACCTCTGAACAAACACTGGGGAGGCAATTCCAAAATGATGGCTTACTTCTAGGCCCCAAAGCAAAGTGACATAGCTTTTCTGCCAGTGCTGGAGAGGAAGAGATCAAGAGAACTCAAAATAGTTAAAAAGCCCTTCTCGGGGAGGGAGGAGGGTCATTTATCATCAGCAGTTCAGGGAGACAGGTTAACACAAAGAGATACCGTGGAAGGGGTCTAAAGAAGTGGGCCTTCCCCCAGATCCAGGGATTGGTAAGCCTTAGGAAAAGACAGGCAAGCATGTGGACTGTTTATTGTTTTAACATCTATTTTTCTGTGAAACATTTTAGTTCTAAAATATTTAGTTGCATGCTTCCACTCTGAGAAAGGTGATGGTTAGAGGATCCAAGAGGTGAGGGGAGGTGAAGTCAGAGCAGTGGTGGGCAGCTTGCGGGCTGCACGTGGCCTATCAGGGTAATCCGCTGGCTGGCTGCGAGATAGTTTGTTTACACTGACCGGCCATAGGCACGCACCACTTCCCACAACTCCCATTGGCCGGGAACGGTGAACCGTGGCCACTGGGAACTGCGGGCGGCCGTGCCTGCGGACGGTCACTGTAAACAAACTGTCTCGCGGCCTGCCAGAGGATTACCCTGATAGGTCACATGCAGCCCGTGGGCCGCAGGTTGCCCACCACTGAGTCAGACCGGGGAGAGGAGAGAGATGCAGTTAGCCCGGGAACTGTGACAATTACATTTATCCATCTTTGTAAAGTTCTTTGAGAACTACAGATGAAAAGTGCTCTATAAGGTCTAAGGATTATTATTGATCAGAGGATGACAAATTTATACTGTTTATAATGGGCAACATAAAGTTGTTGATTGCCATACATAGCACGGACATTGCACACTTATATACTTCCACTACCGTTGCAAAATTCACTACAGCAATTCTTTAAACATTCAGAAAAAGGAAATTCAGAGGCAAAGCTGTTACTCTGTCTTTAACTATCTCCCTCCTGCACCACAAAAGAGGGAGCTTTTTGTGTTGATTTGGTAAATTAAGGCACACCCTTGATATACCTGATATTATTTTAATTAAGTTTCTTTTTTATTACATTTCTACAGTCTCTGTATTGGTAACATGAAAGTAGTTGGCATGACTTTAATATAACATCAGGAACATTGTAGCAAAGTAAACACTGGGAAAGCAAAGCTGTTCAGGTATGATAACTTTTAAATATTGATTAAACAAAAATAATTAAACATTAGATCTAAATATTAAGAAGAGTAGAAACTTTGTATTTATTTATTTTTACACTCCTACTTTAGTCTCCAATGCTCCCTGTTACACAAGACACTTCTCATAAATAGCAATTTTAATTAAAAAACAACTTGGTATTTCATGTCAGTTTTTTATGTAGTGAGAAATATTTCAGCCCATGAAGTAAGCATTTAGAGGTCTCATTATCCCATCACTTGCGTATGCAACTTACACTGACTTCAGTAAGAAATATCTCTGTGCAGAAGACCTGATAATCAGGATCCAGAATGCCACACTGAGCAAAATGTCAGCCGCTTTTCTTAAGTTCATAAGAACCTATTTATTCTATGATTCTATACCTAGGGAGGTGATGGAATCTCCTTCCTTGGAGGTTTTTAAGGCCCGGCTTGACAAAGCCCTGGCTGAGATGATTTAGTTGGGAATTGGTCCTGCTTTGAGCAGGGGGTTGAACTAGATGACCTCCTGAGGTCCCTTCCAACTTATGATTCTATGTTTCTAACCTAAGAGCAGGAGTGAAAACATGTCATGGGTCCCCTAACTCATCAGATACTTTATAGCTTTTGGTTTGTCTGTTCAATACTCCAACCTAAGCCCCATAAAACTCCACTTGATAAAGGTTGGATTTATTTATGACAGCCCAGGACCTTTTTGATTTTTTTTCTGTTCAGACATAGAGACTTTTTGGAATGTATATGCCCTCCAGTAATCAAAAATTAGATTGTAAATTAGGAAAAAGCTGTTTTCTAATATATAGCATGTTGTTGGAAGAAAGAATTTACCATCCTTATGGTTAGTTTTTAAACTGACATGTTCTTAAGGAACAATGGGTTCAATGCTGTGCAGACTTTTCCTAAGCAGCCAGTTGTAGGCTACTGATCTGTCTCCCCACTCCAGGAAGGATGGACACTGCACCCAGAGTCTGGATCAGGCCTTTCTCCTCAAGACTTTATTTATTGGTGGCACCAGCAATCACCAGCAAAAACCCAAAAATAAATAGTTCAACATAAACCCAACAGATAAAACAGGTTCTTTCCCCTGACCCAGGGGCTTCCTTATCAGTGTCCCTGCTCTAGGCAGCTTCTCCTTAGTCCTCGTACAAGACATCTGCTTAGGAGTGTTTCTGCCACTCCAGGGCCTGCTACAGGAGCTCTCCATCCCTCAACTGAGGTCCTCCATTCTTTATGAGAATCAGGTATTCATCAGGCATTCATCCGCCCCTCGCAAACTATCAAGCTCCAGCAGAGCTGTGCCTCAGAATAAGGCTGGCTGACCCCAGATCTTCTGGCCCTTAAAGAAGCAGGTCACCTTGATACACTACAACTTGACACTGGCAATCTGGCTAACTGTAATGCAGTATCTGATCTTCCATTTGTGGTTCAGAAGGTTGTGGCAAGAAATCTCAGATGATGTAGATGCCTCAGGTCTCTTTGATCCTTGTCAATCTAGGTACAGAGCTGACTACAGCACAGAGACTTTGGTAGGTGATCTGCTAGTCATGAGTAAAGATCAGGTGTCTATGCTAATATTGTTAAGTCTATCGGCTGCCTTCAATATCATTGATCATGAGATGTTGACTTCATTGAGAATCCAGGCAGCAGTAGATGTGTGTACCTGCCCTTCATTGGCTTTGTTCCTTTCTCAGAGAAAGATCCCAGAGGATAGTTTTTCATTAGTATTTGCTTTTCTGTCTCAAGGGCTCTCATGTAGGGTTTTCACAGGACTCCATCTTGTCTTCCTTTCTTGTTCAGTGTGTGTGGTGCTGTTAGGAGAGTTGGTAAACAGACAAGGGCTGTGGTGTTTTCAGTATGCTGATGATGTCCCACTCTTTCTGTTTTATCTGACTCAACCAATGTCTTCAAATGCCTTACACGGTGTTTCATGCAGTGGTGTTGTAGCCATGTCTGTACCAGGATATTAGTGAGACAAGATGGGTGAGGTAATATCTTTTATTGGACCAACTTCTGTTGTTGAGTTTGGTAGAGATTGGATCATGAATAAGGGCTTCCTGGCTGAAATTTGATCTGGATAAGACAAAAATGAAGCTAGTAGGATGGGGAAGGCAACCAGATTATATAATCTCTACCCTGTTTGCCCCTTAATAGAAGTTATGTCCACTTTTTGTTGTTCAAATTCAAAATGTGAAGATGCTGTTGCATCCCTGATGCTGTTAGATCAGTGGTTTTCAACCTGTGGTCAGCGGATCCCTGGGGATCTTCAGACTATGTTTAAGATTTCCAAAGGGATCCACACATCCATTTGAAAATTTTTAGGGATCTGCAAATGAAAAAAGGTTGAAAACCACTGTGTTAGATGTATGCAGCTGCAGTGTCCGGAATGATTTTTTTCATCTGTCTGGCCAAAGGGTTGCATCCATTTCCATCAGAGGCAGAAAGATTGCTATGATTCAGACCATTTTAACATTGAGATTAGACCACTGCAAACCTCTCTACATGCAGCTACACCTTCAATCAGTTCAGAGTCTGAAGCTAGTGCAGAAGGCAGAGGTTTGCTTGTTAAATGGAGTTTGTCACAAACACATTGTCCATCACACCAACATCCAGAATTAGACCAAAGTATTACAGCCAGCCTTCGCTCCCAAAGTGAGAGCTGAGCGTCTGCTCTCCCTCCCATCCAGCCAGCAACTCTCCCTCTTTAGCTCCTACCTCAAAGCCTGACATCTGCTGCAGGTGCCATGGGACATGGCTGACTGGGCTCCCTAGCAGCCCATTAACCCTTTCTTGACTTGTGTGGAGTTTATACACCCCATCACATCCATGCATCATTTATCTAGGGATTAACTGCTTACAAGTTTCAAAACTACTTTTAGGGTGCAGGACACACCTCATCCACCCAAAACCTTAAAAGCAGGGAAATAACTTAAGGGAAAGACTTGTGCATTCCTTTCCACCTTCGTGCTGCCTCCATCACTCTTGATAACACAATCCAAAGGGTAAACAGGAAGACAATTACGGTGCAGTGATAGCTTTTACTTCCATCTCCAATTGATATACAAATGTAATGTGCCCCATCTTTGTCAAATTTTCACTCTAATACAAAACTTTAACAGTGACCTCATGTGCTTTTATATTAACAGATTTGCATGCCTGACTGTCACATGCTCCATGCATCTGGGAAGTTATTTTGGCTTAACACTGCTGAGGTCATTGTTAAGAAGTGTGTTGGAGTGCAAGTTTGATGAAGTTGGGAATATGTATAGCTTTGGGGTAACTGTTGGAGATGGAAGTGAAAGCTATCACTGCACCATAATTCAGGGCTGGAAGCAGACTGAAAAGTTGCTTGAGTTCTCTGACTCTCTTGGACAACCGAATAGCTTAGTAAAAGTTGGAGTGTTGAGCTAAATAAAGGAGTAGGCATTGGACATTCTCCAAAGAGTCTAAACAGACAGTGAGGGAACATCTCCAGGATGATCTAAGTCAACAAGAGGCTGTTGGTGAGTGTTCTTATTGAAATAGGTTTGTTTGTGGTTAATAAAATGAGTTCTCTTCTATGTGCAATGTGGTTTTACTTTTATTTTAATAATGTATTTTGTAATCCTTTGTGTTTCAGCTACATACTTAGATTGTAGCTTTTGTTTGACTTAAAAATAAAACTTGTTTTATCTTTTCCCCCATGATCTGGTGTCTGCTTTATTTTTATTATTTTAGCTAGATTGTGCTGGCACTCATCATGTTCTAAATGGGTTCCAAACATAGAGGAAGACACAGTTCTTACCCTGAAGAATGTAAAAGCAAAGAAACGGGTAACAATTTGTTTTTCCAGTTTTTAGAAAGGGTAAACAGGATGACCCGAGTAATTATAGGCCTGACATTCATCCTGGGCAAGATAATGGAGTGGCTGAAATGGGATGTGATTAATATAGAATTAAAGAGGATAATGTGATTAATGCAAATTGATATGAATTTATGAAAAATAGATCCTGTCAAACTAACTTTATCTCTTTTTGATGAGATAACAAGTTTGGTTGATAATGGTAGTAGTGCAGACTTAATATACTTAGACTTTGGTAAGGCATTTGACTTGGCATCGCACGACATCTTGATTAAAAAATGGAAAAATATAAAATTAACATGGCACACATTAAATGGATTAATAATTGGCTATTGGATAGGTCTTAAAAAGTAATTGTAAATGTACTACATCATTACAGAGGGGTCATTGAGACAACTCTTAGCCCTGAGGAAACGTACACAATATTATTTTTGTGGCAGTATATATCCTCTTTAATTTTATCCCCGAAGCTCAAATATCCTATTCCCTTGGTATGTTTGGCCTTTAAGTATGCAGGAGCTGTCTCTGACCCTGAAATTTTCGGGTATTAGAGTGATGGGTGTAAGAAGGAGACCTCCTTCTCTCTCTCTCGCTTGTAAACAGAATGCAGATAGTTACTTATGTAGAGAAGCAATGATCATAAATCAATCACACATACCATTTATACAGTTAACAGATGTCCTCATTAAGTTTATGTAGTATAAGTGTACTGAAACTATTCGTCGAAAACAAGAACAGTTTTGAATAACTTTTTAAACAACTAACAGTAATAGTGTAACAACTGGGCAGGGCAGATTTAAATCAATCCACAGGAGATAAGCAGAAAGGTCTCCAGAAGCCCCCTTTGAGAAGCAAAGAGCCAATATCATATAGTTTTCTACACTCTCAGACACTCATTTTTATTCCTGATACCCTGGACCGGAGTCTTAGTAATAAGGTTATTTTAGTTTCTCATAAGAAAAGGAAAACAATGGAGAATTCTAATCAGTAACACACTACTATTAAACAGCATATAAAGGGGAAATTGTTCATCTGAGTCATAGTTGGCAAAGGGAAAACCTTCAATAGCTACAAATACTTAGTCATTGTGAAAATTCACTGCAGCACCTGGCTGTTCTCAGGTCATCTCTAGCTTATGGGAAAGTTCCTGAAAAGCTTCTTCTGTAGCTCCCTTTATTTTGGCTGAAATAAAGCTCCACACACTTCCTCCAGGGATCTGAAAACATACACATGGCCAACACAGTCAACCCTGAGACTGTCGGGATTTAGGACTGCTGCCAACAGCCCCATTCCCTGTAGTTGTTTCTCCTTTCCATATGCAGATTTCAAAATAACATTTCTCTGTCCAAAAGACTTACATACCAAAACAGTCCTTGGATTAGTGGAATTGGATCTGTTCTTTGAGGTCAATGTTCTTGCAGAGATTAAGGCCCCCCTGTAGCTTCAGAGACATTCAGCAAATTAGAAATCCATTTTCTTGCACATTGTTACAGGGCAAGAGTGCTTTAATAACCAGACACTTATCTAACTTTGAAGCAGCAATATTTAATATGACTATAATATAAAGTAAGTTCTTCAAAAGACAGATTTAATTCAAAATATATTCCCAGAAGAATCTGATGTGTGAGCAATCAGTTTATTTTGCTTTAAAAGCTGATTAACAATTAGGTATATCATATTGTAGCTTTATGGTCTCAGGTAGAGTGGGTATACATTTTCCAGATTTTAATTTTTGTATGAAATTTTCTTAACATTTTGATTAAAAAACACATTTTGACTATTTTTTTGAGCGGGGTTGAGGGTTAAATGAAGCTGGTGAGAAACAGAAAAAAAAAATTTTCTTTTTTATCAAAACTTTGGGAATTTTTCAGCCAACTGTAGTCTCAAAATTAATAATCTTCAACTCTTCTCATTACATTTTCAAGAGCCTGATGTATCTATCCTCACTGGAACACTGAAATCAGTGAGAGGTTTGCATGCGTAAACATGACTGGACACCAGGTTGTCATCCAAGAGGACAGAGAGAGAGGCTATTCTTCTCTTTCTCAAGCCACTTCGGAAGAAATGTAAAGTTTAAAATTTTTACCAACAGAAAAGTTCAGTTCAATAAATGCAGGAGGTAGCATGTCCACTCCAGTGATAAGAGTAAGGGACTGTGTTTGTTTTCCTGACTGTCACTGATTCACTACATGACCATGAGCAAGTCACTGTCTGTATCTACACTGGGCTTTTCCAGCATTGCTGCCACCAGTTCATCTCCCCTGGCTACTGCAGTGCGGGGAGCGGTAGTGTATAGAGGGGTCTGGGCAGCCACCAGTGTTTCAACCACTTTGTGGTTTCAAGTTACTCAGAGCAGGCCAGCAGATTTTGGGGCTTTGCAGTGAGTCATCTTCCAGGTGGAAGAGAAATTAGTCACATAGGCCCAGCATAGTTTCTTCTAGTTTCTTTTGACTCACAGAATGTACACAAGACCTGTTTTCCTTGCCACAGAGATGGCAAAAAATAACACCAGAACTGCACACAGGCATGCTACTTGCAGAAATCCCACCTAGGACACCACTGTGTTCACCCCGGTAGTCAGAAAACAGCTTCCTTTCAAACCTCTGGGACCCTCCCACCTCGCAGGGTCCTAGACCCCAGGCTCCAGCCCAAACCCCGAAGTCCTAAACAGTAATGAAACAGCCCCGCAGCCCGAGCCCCACAAAGCCCTAGTTAGCTGGCATGGGCCAGCGCAGTTGTCTAGTTGCTATGCAGACATACCCTTAGTCTCTCTGTGCTACTTTCAGCACACTGGTCTTGTCCACACCAGGGAATCTTACCAAAAGAGACTGCTTCCACTGATTCAGCTGCACCGGTGTTGGTGTTGGTGTTGGTGGACGCTACTGTGTAGAAAAGTCTTGGTGGCACTAAACAGTTTTAATTGACATGGTGATAAAAATAACGGTCTAGAGCCTTGTCTACACTAGGGATTCCACAGGTACTTCCACCAATTCAGCTGAACCAGTAGTAGCTCAGAGAGAATATTTGGAAATATTCCCTAGTGTAGACAGGGCCTAACTGTGTCCTGCCTGCTTTCATTGTATCCTGTAACACCAAAGGTGGCTATTCAAAGGTAAATTAGTGGGAAACTAGAGCCAAAGATCATTACCTTGGGTATCGGTATCTTGAGTCTTTTGAAACACTGCTTTACTGCAAGGCACTCCCACGAGCTATGCTTTATAATCTTCAGTAATATCTAGATTTGTCAGCATACAGCAGATTAGTTTTATTTTATACATTTTAGTGTGTTCAATGCAGCTTGTACGATTGTTTTGTTTTGTTTTTTCTCTTTTGATTTATCAATACCACTAAATAATTTGTAGAAGTATATTGCTTGTTCATGTCTTCTTCCTAAATCTGTTTAAGATGAGAGGATGATTTGTTTGTGCTGTTGTTAAGAAAACCATATGTTAGTGTGGCTTTATGGGGAAGTGTTTTAATTTTTTTAAGCATTCAAGTAAGGTTGCCTCCAAAGGAGTCTGAATTGCTCATTCAAGTACAGAGGCTGAACAATGACTGGGCTGCAAGTAATGCCAAAAATCTGTTCAGCTCAGTCCAATTATTTCCAACATTAACATCTGTTTTTTAAAAATGTCTTGATTACACCTCTAAAATTTCTTGATGCACAAAGAAAAGTATGCACTCATAAGTTCTGTGCATCCTGTCAAGTGTCTGGGACAAAGCAAAATACACACTTTCATTTACAAGTCAGCACACATACAAATATCATGGAATTGCCTTTTCATCCAATGATGGAATGATTAAGAATGGACTAGTAGAGTTTGCAGGATCAAAGTGGGGCTGGAGCCTGCAAACACTTGTGCATATGAGTAACTAACTCAGGTGAGTAGTCCCATTGAGATAAATGGCACTACTCCCTTCGGTAAAGTTCTTAATATGTGTACTTGGTTGCAAGATCAACACCATGCTTTGTACTGTACATTTAGTTTTTATGGATTATGAAGCTAGCGAGGTTTGAAGTGGACTAACTCAGTGTAACAAAACTTATTTGGGGCCCACTTGGGTCTTTCCATTGACTTCACTGGGAATTGGAATAGGCCTTTGGCTCTCAGCCTGATGAACCATCTATATTGCAGCATTTGGTTAAAAGAAAAGGATCAACTCAAATACCAGTGCCTTTCTCCGATAGCATGGAGATAAGCACAGTATAGGAATCTAGACAAAACTGAATAGTGTTGGCTAGGAAATTGTTACCTTCTCCATGATTATTGAAACTGAAGGAACTGCTCTCTCAGCAATGTATCAGTGACCAAGCAAACAGCCCACGGATACTGATGTATACCTGGTGAGTGTTCATGGAAATATCTTAGACTGCAGCTTTTGTACTGGAGGTGGGCAGGAGATGGCTGCTAAGGGCCAGACTTTGACACCCTCATTGACACAGAGTAGCGATTTACTCTATAAATGTAACAGACCCATTGAAATTGATGGAACTGTGTGCAGAGTGAGGAATGCATAACGTGAGTAATAGTGGCAGAATTGGGCTTTACGTTGGTTAGCCTATGAAGCACTGAATATTGTTATGGATTGGCTTAAACCTCTTTGAAACAGCACTTTAAGAAAGATGTGAACAAATTGGAGAAAGTCCAGAAGAGAACAAAAATGATGAAAGGTTTAGAAAACCTAACCTATGAGGAAAGGTTGAAAGAACTGGGCAGAGATTATATATTAATAGATTAATTATTGTTAGAGAGATATTATTAGATTTTTTTTCCCCTTCAGATTCTACTAAGGTTAAAGAGGAAGGATGGTTTAGTCACATGGTTAGGGTTCAAGGCTTGGGTTCAATTCCCTGCTCTGCCACAGACTTTGTGTGTGACCTTAAGCATGACACTTAGTCTCTCTGTGTCTCATTTTGCCATCTGCAGAATGGGGACGATAGCACTTCCCTACCTCACAGGGGTGTAGTGAGAATAAATACATTAAAGATTGTAAGGCAGTCAGATACGACAGTGATAGGGACCATATAAGTGCTTAGCATAGATAAGTTTGTGCTAGTGCTTAACTCCCCTGTAATGATTTATGTAGAGAGCTGATCTCATATTCCCCCTCCCCAGCCCTTCCAAAAATAAATTTATTCATTGCTGCTCGGTGACTTTCAGAATATTGTAAAATATTAGAACAATCTGAAAAAAAGATGACCATGAAAAATAGTCTGAGTCAATAATTTCCCTCTTGAGAATGGTGTCTACTGCCACAAAGGGTGTAGGAGATCATATTCTGAATTTGCATTGGTCTTAAGCAAGGAACATTTCAGTCATGTGGGAATGGAACTTGGCAACTAGGACACTTTGTGTTAAAATTGGAGACTATAGAAAGAGTTCCAATGTGTTAGACTCACTAAGTTGTGACATGAGCAGAACTTCCAGGAAGGGCCAGGGCAACACTACTTTCTGTTCTCACAGTGTCATACACCAGTGCCTTCCCAAACTGGTCCCAACATATTTTCCCAGTTTTAGAATTTAAAATAAACAAACTTTCCCGTTTCAGGAACTATGCTTTAATGAGTCCGTTTTCCCTCTGTATTAAACAATATAGTCACTTACTTAGGGGAATAAACATTATAGTTCCATGTCCTTCAGAGAAAATAAGTAAATCTGGGCTCTGGTTTTGGCTGGCTCCATAAATACAAACAATTTACCTTTTTGGCTAATCTTCAGGACTGAACCTTCCTCGTCCTTGGTTTCAGTGCCTAACAAACGCCTTTCCTAATCAGTGACCAGAGTAGTCCTGTGCCACTGTACGGGGAAGGGCCCGCCAAAGATTCTGGGTGAGGTGACTGGCCCTATTGAAGTCAATGGGAAGTTTGCCATTGACTTCAATGGGGCCAGGATTTTACTCTCCCTCTTTTATCCTTGTTCTTTAACAATTCCCAGCAGGAGCGCCTTCTCTCCAACATTAGTAGCTAAGACAGTTTCTTCAGGCTTTTCCCATGCAAACATGTTACTTCTTCCTTGATTGGCAGCATGCTGTGGGATAAATTAATTGACATCACTCTCATAACTCCAAATTTCTAATCTGATTATTAGATCAGTGTCCATAGTAATGAATCTAGCAGTAAAAGCAGAAAATTTCTCTGCCAGCTGTCTGTGCCAAAGCAAAAACTGATGTTAAGCTTTTCATGGATATTTTCCTAGGTGCTGTACTAGCAAGTGCACCAACTTGAAGGCACTGTAGAGCATCTGTTCACTTGTTTAAAGTAGTGGAGAGTTATGGATGGATTCTTTGTCAAAACTAAGTTGTATTTGCCGCAGACTGTGCATCCAACATGATACGTGGAAAAGCAGGGACTGCAACTGTCTTGGCTTAGGGCTATTACAAAGTTTGCTACCTGACACAGTGCCAATTATTGGTGATTTTGAAGTATCTATTAGGCAGATGTGAGCTTTTTTGGATGAATGATAAACTGTGGTTTTTTTAAAGGCATTAAAGAACCATGCCTTAAGATCTGATGAGCACTCATCTTCATTTGGAAGTAGAACAACTCTGGGCAATAGATTATTTGAATTCAGCATGAAGTCAATAAAGGCCTTTTGGGAGAGCCATTCTGTATTATGTCAAGGTTTGCATAAGCCACCAAAAACAAACAAGAAAGAAGCAGCAGTTGTTGTTTGAGGCAATGTCTCTCTTGGAACACTTTTGTTTCAATTCAGGGTAATGTACAGTAGTACTTTCTTGTAGCTAGCACACTTTTATAACTCCAGAAATAATACGCATGTAATACTTGCAATGTGTTCACATTTTAACAGGCAGAGAAAGTCTCTTGAATGAGTGGCTGGCTACTCTTCGCAATTTCTTGAAGAGGTGAGAGTATAAAGCCATTCACTGTAACAAGAATTTCTAGGAACAAAACTGTGTGATGCTAAAACCAATGTCAAACCACTCAGTGCCTCTCAATTATTTTCCACTAGCCCTACTCAGCACAAGAGACAGTTGTTGCAGTCTGTAGGAGTCAAAGTTATAATGCTTTGTTATCTGGGAATTTGCCTTCTTTATTAGTGTGACCCTCTGTACCCCATGTTCACCACTTTTATATATTACGATATGTTTTGTACAAAGCATGCCTTGTGAGGTATCATTTGAAAACTCATAATCTTGTGAACATCATTGCCCTATTAAGATGTGTATCACATCACTGCATATAAAATATGAGATTTTACTATATGATTGTTAGTGAAACATATTGTAGTTCTGGATAATGCCCATAAACTAATTTTTCAGAGACAAATACTCATTGAGGTATCCGCATAACCAAATAAACCACCAGGGGCTAGTACCTAGATAATCGGACGTTCTTCAGCAATGGGGAAGTGTAAACAAAAAATTTACATTTCCTCCTAGATACGGTGTGAATCTCACATACACAGGAGACTGTTTATCTACACCCCAGCAGGGTGAGAGGAGGTAATCCAAAAAGAGAGGAGGCAGGTATAAAAATAAAGGACAGTGACCTCCAGAGTACCCCTCTGTATTCCTTCTATCTCTCTGCTTATGACAGGAACAACTCTCAAAGAACTGAACAAAGGTAGGAGAGGTCACGGACTGGAAAGGCACAGCCTGTAAAAATATATTGCAGCTCATGGTGAGACAAACCTTTTACTTTTAAGCCTATTAGCCTGATAAAGTTTAGGAATTGGCTTGCATGTTTATCCTTTTATTTCTTTTGTAACCAATTCTGACTTTTATGCCTTACCACTTATAATCACTTCAAATCTATCTTTCTCTAGTTAATAAACTTGTGTCATTGTTTTATCTAAACCAGTGTGTTTGGATTGAAGTGTTTGAGAAACCTCCACTTGAGACAACAGGGCTGGTGCATACAATTATTTCCTTTGTTAAAATGATGGACGATCTACGAGCTTGCATTGTTCAGTAGTGCACTGGACAGTACAAGATGCACATTTCAGGGATGCAAGGCGGGGGTTATGCAAGTATCACCCTGTGTATAATTCCTGGATGGCTATCATGTGTTCAGCTGGGAGTGACTTAACGTGCTAGGGGCTGTGTGTGAGCAGAGCCTGGAAGGGTTTGCTGTTCACCAGCAAAGCAATGTGTGACGGGGCACACTCGCCTCGCACTGGACAAGGAAGGGTTAACCCTACATTGTAGGTTGAGGAAAGCATGCCCCCTTTGCTCTACCGGGCATGCTCCAGGTGCACTGGTATAAAAGGGAGCCGCTCAGCTCAGTTGGGGCTGACCGCCAAGGAGGAAGGATGTGCTCTGCTGGCTCCAGCCGAGGATCAGCCGAAACCCGAGGTTGTGGAGGCCGGAGACACTGTAATCCAGGCTGACGCTAAGGTACCTACAGAGACCCTGCTGCATCAGGAGTCGCCGGGGACAGTGCAGACCGGGGAACCCGGAGACAGCAGGGACGCCCAGACCATAGCAATGGGAACTACGGTAGTAAGCAGCCTAGGTGAATTAGATAGAGGCCCGATTAGTGAACCGGAGTTTTGAGTCAGCGTGTTTTGGTCGGAAACCCCACGCCCTGCTGACTCAGTGGCACATGCCCTTGCCACTACTAGGGCCCTGGTCTGGGGTCTAGTGGAGAGGGCGGGCCTGGACCCCTCTACCAGAGCCGCCACCCCCCTTCTTGTGTGTGGCCCCCTTCCTGACTGACTTTGGCCAGTAGGCCTCACTGCCCTGCAGAGAAGGGCGAATCTATGGACTCTGACTGCTAGGCCTTACTGCCCTGTCTTCCTGGGGCGAATATACTGATTGTGGCTACTGGTCCTTACTGCCCCGCTAAGAGGGGCAAACATATTGACTTTGGCCATTGGGCCGCATTGCCCTGACTCATTAGGGCGAAGTTACTGACTGAAGCCACTGGGCCCTAATGCCGACTGGGGCCAATTTATTGACTCTGGCCGTTGGGCCGCACTCCCCTGCTAAGAAGGGCGAGTATATAGACTGGGGTTAAGAGTGCGATGGGACGCACTCGCCCCACACTGGACAGGGTTTTCCCCAACCCTGTCACACAGTGTAAAAAGCACTCCAGGCTGGAGAACTAAGGGGACACACCAATCCAGATAGCACCCCGGGGAATGTCACAATTAGATGTTCAGTATGCCAGTGGCTCATTGAAAATGCTTAGCAGGATAGTTTAAGTTTTTTTATGAAATACTATTCAAGGCTTCAAGAAGTTCAAAGATACTTATGGCTCAACTATGACAAATAATTTGGAACAACTTAAGTTGGCCACAAGTATTTCTGTTTCTGCTGTTGGTTAGGATAGAGTATTTCATACAAGAGGATAGCTGAACACTAAAACCTGGATCCAGCAAAGCACTTCAGCACATATGTAAATTTAAGCCTGTGAGTACTCCCATTGAAGTGAAGTACTTTGGGCCTTCATCACAATACCCTGTCCATGAGTTGTGAGGAAGTGCTTTGCAAGTGGCCACGCTGACGATGCACAATACTCTGGCACATTGCATATAGTCTGATTAACTGTTCGTCTTGCATAACAATCCTGAATGTAAAATATGCTGATCTGTCACGTCCTCCAGACATTTTAAGATGTAAAGTGTGTGCATTTCTGAAGAGTGGGTATAGTGTTCTGTACTAGTGTTTCCAAGTTATCCACAGCAGGGACCAATTTTTCCTATGTGTTTGCACTGCACCTAACAAAATGGGTTACTGATCCTGACTGGAGCCTGTGGAGTCTAACAAAGGGCAGATGGTGACCTATTCTTCGTGCCTGCACAGGAGAACAAGGGAGTGTAAGTCCCGCCATTTATTCCCCTGCATCAAGTATGTATACCACAGTTAGGCTATGGCTACACTGGCGCTTTACAGCGCTGCAACTTTCTTGCGCTTTGGAGTTTTGAGTGTAGCCACGGCCTTAGCTGCATAGAGAGGACAGCAGCCTCCACTACATCCCTATCCTTGCTCATGTGGGTGGAGAGTGGGTGGGAGGGGACAGGGAAGGAGTGGAGTCTTCCAATGATCTGACCAGCTGTCAGGGTTCCTTCCCCACTCTGAACTCTAGGGTACAGATATGGGGACCCGCATGAAAGCCCCCTAAGCTTATTTCTACCAGCTTAGGTTAAAACCTGGTACGCTGCCACCACCAAGTGATTTAACAAGAAACAGGGAAAGGACCACTTGGAGTTCCTCTTCCCCCAAAATATCCCCCCAAGCCCTTACACCCCCTTTCCTGGGGAGGCTTGAGAATAATATCCTAACCAATTGGTTATAAAGTGATCAAAGACTCAACCCCCCGGGTCTTTGGGCAATGGAAAAATCAGTCAGGTTCTTAAAAGAAGGATTTTATTAAAAAGAAAATGTAAAAATCATCTTTGTAAGATCAGGATGGAAAATAACTTTACAGGGTAATCAGATTCAAAGAGCCCAGAGGAACCCCCTCTAGCCTTAGTTTCAAAGTTACAGCAAAACAGGGATACCTCCCTCTAGCAAAGGGAACATTCACAAGTTGAGAAAAGCAAAGATAAACTAATACGTCTTGCCTGGCTATTACTTACAAGTTTGAAATATGAGAGACTTGTTCAGAAAGATTTGGAGAGCATGGATTGATATCCGGTCCCTCTTAGTCTCAAAAGCGAACACCACCAAAACAAAGAGCACAAACAAAAGCCTTCCCCCACCCCCCAAGATTTGAAAGTATCTTGTCCCCTTATTGGTCCTTTGGGTCAGGTGTCAGGCAGGTTACCTGAGCTTCTTAACCCTTTACAGGCAAAAGGATTTTGGTGCCTCTGGCCAGGAGGGATTCCATAGTACTGTATACAGGAGGGTTGTTACCCTTCCCTTTATAGTTATGACACCAGCACAGCAGTGCCGATGCACCAGGAACGTACGCTGCACCAGGTATAAGGCTGGCATAGGGCATCTCCCTCTTAGTGCAAGGGGGAACTGGGAGGCAGACTGTAACTCACGGAGAGAATCTGGTTCCTGGTCTGCTCTTGGGGCAGCACAGCTCGGCACTGCCCTGTACATGGGACTTGTGACCAAGCCAGGATTTAGACCAGGGGTTCTCAAACTGGGAGTCAGGACCCTTCAGGGGGTCGTGAGGTTATTACATGGGGGGTCGCGAGCTGTCAGCCAACACCCCAAACCCCACTTTGCCTCCAGCATTTATAATGGTGTTAAATATATACAAAAGTGTTTTTAATGTATAAGGGGGGTCACACTCAGAGGCTTGCTATGTGAAAGGGGTCACCAGTACAAAAGTCTGAGAATCCCTGATTTAGACCAAAATAAATAAGTAATTATAAGGCCTAAGTCTGTCACCCTCACTCATGCTGAGTAGTATCTTATGCCACTGATAGCCCATGGACTTCAATATATGAATGTAAGGGGGGGGGGGAAGGGCCACTCGCCAACGCCACTTACAATAGCGCCCTGTACATCTGACAGTGTCTTACACAGTATCAGTTTTTCAAGCACAGTGGTGTTCTTCAGGATGAAAGCGGCTATATAAATATAACTTATATTGTCTAGTATTAGTAAAAATAAAATGCTCTGTTACTCCAATAGGTGCTAAGAGTCAGCAACAGTCAACCTTATTGGCTGGCAACAGCCTGAAGTGTTTTTATTTTACATGAGATGGTTTCCTAGCTCTCCTGCACTCCAATGATCTTAGGTCAGTGGTTTTCAACTTGTGGTCTGCAGACCCCGGGGGATCCGCAGACTATGTCTAAGACTTCCAAAGGGATCCGCACCTCCATTGGAAATATTTTAGGGGGCTGCAAATGAAAAAAGGTTGAAAACCACTGTTAAGGTAATGACAGCCACCACAGCAAACTTGAAACTATTTTAGCGTACGTTATCTGCTTTCCTGATTCCTTACAGCTTGGTGGACCTGGTGCTATTAGCAGCACTGAAAGAAACTTATTCTTTGCACCATGAAGAGGTAGTAGCCTCCCCATAGTTAAAGTTGCAACTAACTTCTCTTACAAATCTCTCTTTGGGTCCCCACCCACCCAAAAGTGTTAGCTGGAAAACCAATAGCTGGAAAAGTGGTTTGGCCTGAAAAATTGCTCTGAAGGCCAAGAAGATTGTTTCTTCAAAGTTAGAAGAAAATTCATCATTTTTTGTAGGTTACATAAGAAAAATTACCTTGATATGAAGTTTTAACTTCTGTCTAACATTCCCTTTGCCCCCAACATAGTTTGCTAATACTTTCCATAAAGTTACATTTCCTTCCAAACTCATGCACTGGGTGTATTGAAAGAGGCTATGTTGTCATTAAGGAAATGGATTAACAATTTTTGGTGTAGATAGTTTTGTACCCATTTCTGCTCTCATGAATGTCAGTGGGAGTTCTTACCTGTTGACTTCAGTGGGAGCATTACTGCCAGAATTTTTAAAATCTTGCACAGGAACAAGTGGTACAAGACTCCAGCTGGGAATTAGCACATGATTGGGTGCACAGGGGATTTTCAGAACAGCTTGCTAGCCATGCCTATCAGGGTGTGTCCTGGCTATGGTTAAGGTGCTGGTCACTCAGTCTGGATTTTCAAAAGCACTCAGAGGCCTCCATGAAAGCAGGCAGGTGCGTGTCAGGGGCATGAGTAAGCTAACACGTACAGATTAAGCCATTCGGGCTGGACACTCTGGTTGCTGTACACTCGCCACACTCAGGAACCCTGCTCCACATTGATTTAAAAAAAATAAAACCAAACTCCCAAGGACATCGTGAGAGAGACAGACACTCACACACAATGAAAATCAAATAAATACCAAT
Source organism: Terrapene triunguis (assembly GCF_002925995.2). Taxonomy (NCBI): domain Eukaryota; kingdom Metazoa; phylum Chordata; order Testudines; family Emydidae; genus Terrapene; species Terrapene triunguis. Next base: position 3,702,676 of record NW_020664377.1, read on the forward strand.
AGTCTGAGAGAGACCAAGAACATAAGCAGTTGCTTTTGGGCTAGGGCAGGACTGGAGCATGGCAGAAGACTAGGAGATTGGTCCAAAGCCCATTTAAGTCAATGGAAAGGCTCTCATTGATCTCAGTGGGCTTTGGACCAGGCCTTAGCAGAGAGAGGACAGGATGGGGGAGACAGGATGTGTCTGAGGGAAGGTGTGCTTAGGTTTTTTCATTTCTGGAAGGGGGGCTGCACCGGTGACCAGCTGGAACACAAATTCACCCATGCTAGAATACCTACCTTGGTGGAAAGAAGGCGGTGGGCAAGATTCACCCTGGCTCTGGGGCAGAAGAATGCCATTAGCATCCACACAGGGCAGGAGAGAGTACAAATGATATTTAAAACCTGAACTATTTCCTTGGCCTTGCACCTTGTGCAGCCATTTACACCTGTGCAAAGTGGATGTTAAATGCTACCAAATCCAACGCTTATGCAAGACAATGGAGACTGGGCCCCTGTTGGCAGGGTTTGTTATTGCCCGACAATGGAATTCCATTAGTTTAGAACTAAATATTGGGGTTTAGCTATCCAGTTGAACTACAATTATAATGTTGTTCCCACTTTTGAGCAGTCAAAGAAGTGTTTTTAATACCCAGCTGGCAGAGACAGAGAGAGGATGCCAAGGTTTCATGGTGCAGGTCTGCTTGTCAGGGAGCATTACATGGCTGTGTAGACTTGCTGAGAGGCTAGCTGGGAATGCACCTGAGCAGTGAGGCAGCAAATAGTGGATTTCCCCAGTTAGCAAGTGACTGGATTGCCAAATCCAAGAATTCAAAAATTAGAAGACAAACCAAACTAAACCCAGGAGATGATTTTTGCCAACCTGAAATCCATTACCACACTTATTTCCAATGCAGATGTCTCTGTCCTGTCCATGTGCATTATGCCACCAGGTCCTGAAATGGAAGAAAATACACAAGGTGGGTAATGCTGTGCTACATCTTAGCCAACTGGGGAGTGCTACTATAACCCACACACCTTATGGGTGTGGTGTTCTGTCCCATCTAGTGGCACCAAGACCACTTAGAGAGAGAGAGTAATGAGTCTGCTCTATAGCCTTAGTTAAGTGCCAGTTGGCTTTTAGCTCATGTGAGGCTCATGCACTAAGCTCCAGAAGTCCCAGGTTCAATCCCACCCGGGGTCTGTCAGCGTTACACTACTTTGGACTCAAACATTTCATCACCCCATCCTCTGTAGTCCACCTGACCTCAGAGTTCTGTACCACTGGGCAGCCCAGTCTGCTTTTAGCCTGCCTGTTGAGAATGTCAAATGAGGCTGAAATTAAGTTTTGGAATAGAATAAACATGATAATTATGTTCTTACAGTGAAATGTGAAGTGTATTAAAATTGACTCATTCATTAGTACTCACATTGTGAACTTATTAGATATTCTTAGTTAATGCAATGCTTTTAAAAGAGCTTAAGAGGGTTTTTATTTTAATGTGAAATGTCCAATACATCTTGTTTCCATGTTTACAAAGCAAATGGCATTTTTCTTGGAATAAAAAATGACATAGGAATGATTATTTGTTTCCAGCTTAAACATTTAAAAATGTCCTGTGGCACATCACATGGTGCTATGATGATTCATTTGTTGTGATTTCCTTATGTTCTCTGAAGGTGTAGTCTCAGATCAGAACAATTGCTAACATATGGAAACATGTTTTATTCGCCTCTACTGTATTTTTACATTACTGTACATTGAAATTATTTGTATAATGTTTTGTAAAATACTGTTCCAGTCCACATCTTAATTCAGGCTTTGTTTGCCATCTGTATTTGGCACTAGACTGGGACCCAAGTTATCCAAAGGAAAAAAATGTATGCACAGTTATCATGGGGAGGATTGTTCATGCTAGTTACTAGACTTATTCATTAACATTTGAATAGGGCCCAGGTATTCTATTTTATTGATTTGGAAAATTGGTAGGATCCCATGATTGAATGGGATAATCCAAAGATATACTTTTATACCCACAATGGCCCATATGTATTCAGCATTCTTACATACATTTGTAGTCAAATATATTCACTCACTTTTTAAGATTTAACAATAGCATTAAAGGCCATCCAAAACTGATTCTGTATATTCTAGCTCTAATACACCACAAGGTCAACTAAAGACAAAGCACATCTATAATATTTTGAGATCTTTATTGAAAAATTACTTTATCTTAATGTAATGGGCAAATACAAAAAATGTGATTTACTCCTTGATCAAATAAAATTTCTGATATTGAATATCTAATACAGAAATCCTTGCAGAGCAAGAAATGTTACATGTTATAACAGGTTTTTACTTTACCATGTAACTAAAGGCCATCTCAAATTTACTAACTTTAAGTGGAATGACAAATTCTTACTGCAGCCCTTAAATACTGTCAAATCCTTAATTAGAGGGTGATCCTTCAAACAATTTGTTCTTGGTTCAACTTGTAATCTTTATTTAAGCAAACTTCCCATTTATTTCAATGGAAGGTTCACATGATTTAGGAGTATAGGACTACATATCATACTGTGTAGCACTGGTTATCTGTGCCAGTAGCTATATAGAACTGGGTTGGAATCAAAGCATGGGATCCCACAGCAGACAGTTCTAGAGAAGGAGGAAAGACCTTCAGGACAGATTCCAAATCAATATTTAGAGCTACTCAACCATAGACTGAAGCATGCTAAATTGTTTACAAAGTAGTAAAATTAAAAAGCAAAATTCTTTCTGCTCTGCAGGTGAAAAAAATTAATGTAGGCAGCAAAGTACAGTAAGAGAGAGAGAAAGGGAGTAAAGTAAATTGATGGAGGCAAGTGCATTCAAAAGCTTCAGTTAGGCACTCAGGAAAGTTGTGTGTTGAAAGGTGATTTGTCCATTATGTGTACTTGCACGAAACAAGAGTCAGCAGCAAGACCAAACCTGTAAACAGCTGTGTTAAGCCTGGAGATTCCAGCAATTTCTTATTTATTTTAAAAATATGTATTTACTTTTCATAATATAATATAGTATGCCATAGAAATTGCTACAAAGCACATGAGGTTGCGCGGGTATAACTGACCACAAATTATGGCCCACTCTGTATTGTTACTCCCATTTTCTCAAGGCATTGTGCTTTGTATTAATTGTTATGATGTAGTGGATAATATGTCATTACTGTATGAAGTCAATGGGATTGCATGACTGTAAACGAGGGCAGAATTTGGTCCACTGTGACAAATTAGACCAGCATAAATTATTATAGTGAAACCTGTAGGAGATAGTAGATTTATACCATATATAAATTTGAGGTATTTTATGATATATGGAAGCAGACAATGAAATAATTTTAAATAGACCTCCTAAAATACATGAATAGTAATTACTGATTACACTGTGGCTTAGCTGTATATAGTTAAAATATCTAGTACAGTTTTAAAGAGCTTTATCCCATGTTTTCTAATTTACAGCACATTGTGGGGTTTTTTAATATTCAAGACATCAGTCAGCATATTTTTCCATGCTGTTGATACTGTAAATTCCATACAATTTCATTTAGAAAAAAAATAGCTTTTTTGTGTGTGTAATGTTATGACCACAGTCATAATTTATTTTGAACTAGATTTAATAATGCTTTCTCAGTATATTTTAAAATAACAAGATTTGTTGTAGGGCAATATTTAAGAATAGCATATTATTAACAGGGTGAAAGATTTGCATCTACGATTTCCCAACAGATGTATATCCATCCATACTCTTGGGTGTCCCAGTCCCAAGCCCCATATTTAAAGAACTACTTTGTCTTTGATGTAAGGATGAGTAGGCTAAACTTGCTTCTGTAGGAGGCACCAGTTTGCTAAACCCCACCTTTAATATACTACAAATGAAAATATTGTCTGCAAAGGTCTGTGCTTTGAGGGCAGTTCATCACAGGGAAGCAACACCTCAGACCTTGATTTGGAAGAGTTAATTCACTGTACCTGGGAACTGATGTGAAGTGGTTGGCTGAATCACAGTTAGAGGAAGGCAGCTTACAATATGTTATAGCTTTGGTGTGAGAAATGAGCAGAATGGAGCATCAAAAGGGATATTTTGCCTAAAAAACACACATCAGATCTGAAATTATACTTCTGTCTCCCCATCGTAGAATTCTTGTCAATGGGAATGTTAACTCTCAATGCCAAAACTCATGTACTTCTGAGCCTTTTTGGAGGATTTGGCAGCTCCAAACCAAGCCCCTCCCTACATCATCAAAACAAGGCAAAATGCTCACATATAGGCCCTAATTTCTTGCTTGCTCTCTAATGAGCCTGCAACATTTTATACAAAGAACTGGCAATGTCCCATGGGCTATCAAATAATAAACAGAATATATTCATGAGTGGGGCAATGCCTAGTTAATAGTGTTACCATTGCTTGCTGTAGGTCTGAGCAGTAAGGTTGGTCTCCAGAGAGAAAGTTGTTTTCTTTCCTGTAAACTTGGATTTTATGGGAATCAAATCATTAGAGCCAACATGTGGATAAATACAGCCTTACTGCTAAACTCAAATAGATGACATAATTATGGATGAGATGGGCAAGGTAATTTAGCAGGATATAATGCTACTAAAATGTTTATTCTTTCTCATTCATCTCAAGTACAGTTTTTGTTTGTAGCCTTCCATTCTCAAGCAGCACTCAAACAGAACTTTTTAGTGACTGTTTTGCCAAATGGAAGGCACTAGATTATATCAAGGGTCCATAACATCATAGGGCCAAATTCTGCTCACTCTCTCCCCTTCTCTGTCCCTCTTCCCCGGGCCCTCCCTGGGAGTTGTGTATGGCATAATTCAGGTAGAAAGTTGAGATGTTAAAATCCTATTTCATCATTCAGTTGTTCTCCCCTCCACCCAACCAATGCAGGATTGGTCACTACAGTCCATTTTCTAATGTCTTGTCCAATCTAGTTTTAAATGTCCCAAGAAATCAGACATCCATTAGCTTTCACCACTTCCACAGCCTAATAGAACTTGCTGACTGAAGGTTTCCTGATATGTAGCATCAATTTTCTATTACTTAAATTCATCCTATTAAGTCTTATTTGTTCCACCCTACTTTCCTCCTTGATGTTGTCCACTCCCTCACATTGTTCTTTAGTCAAATGCATATTAATTCTGATTAGCCAAAATTCTTGGGGGCAGGGTGTGTGTGTGTGTGTGTGACACCTAAACATTCTGATAACTTGGGAAGCCAAGATAGGGAGCTTGCATAACTTACAAGTTCTGCATCCCCTTTTTTGTTGCATTAATAAGCTCTGGAGACTTCAGAGTTTAAAGACTTCAGCACATACATTTTCTGTATAAAAATACGTCATGTACCGAAGTCAAACCTTGGGATTGAAACCTTAGGGAACATATTACATAACAGAGACTGAGTAAATTAGGATCTGGCAACATGGTTAAATTTTTTATTTTATCTATTTTTTAAATCTTGCTTCATAAGACAGAACCTTTAACTTCCGTCATTTTTCTGCCGTTCTCTGAACTTCCTCCAATTACTCAATAGCTGGAGCACAGGCGTGGGGGAGAGTGGAGGGGCTGCAGGTGGAAGAGGTGGGGAGGGGCTCCCACTTGCTCTGGCCCAGGCCCCCACAAAACCTAATCCGCCCCTGGGTGGGGCACGGCTTAGGTGAGTAGAGTAAAGACATGCCTGAAGAGTGGGTGTGTACTCAAGTACATGCCTTATACGACTCTTTACTTACCCAAGCTGAGCCTCCCCAGCTACACTGATATTTTTAGCAGGGTAGTGTCCTGCTGCCTCCCCACTGCTGGAGTTTTTCCCTAGAAAACACTCCAGCAGTGGGGAAAGGCTCTAACAACGGTGAGGCAGTGGGGAAAGGCTGCATTGCTGGAGCCCTTCCCACCTCAGTGAACAACTCCAACAGCAGGGAAAGCTTCAGTCTTTCCCCACTGCTCGAGCCCTTCCGCAGCTGCAGGGAAAGACTATGGCAGCATGGACCAGCTGGCAGAGCCTTTCCTTGCAGCTGGAGCCCTTTTCCACTGCAGGGAAAGACTCCAGCAGTGGGGAAAGGCTGCCTCCCCCTGCCAGAGCTTTTCCTCACTGCAGCGAAAGGCTCTGGCAGTGGGGAGCTGCTGAAGCTTTTCCCTGCTGCCTCACCTCTGCCAGAACCTTTCACTGACATGTGCAGCTGCACATTGCAGCGTGGACATGGTATGCTTTCCACTGTGATGTATAGCTACATGTACGCTACACACTGCCGAACGTGGTATGTAGTATAGATGTAGCCTTAGCGTGTGGCAGGTTACTGTGCTGTAGATTCACACCCTGACTTGCCAGGCACTAACTTGCTGTGTAGACAAGCCCTAATACATTATCATCTATCATAATCTTTTGTTTATGGGCCTCTATCTGACAATGTCAGCATTCCAGATCATTTTAGCTCTGAGTGTAAAATAGAGAAACTGTGTGAAATCCTTTACTAAAACCCAGTTGTCTTATATCTGCCATCTTCCCTTTAGCTACTAATTAAATTCAGTATAAAAAACAGTCACATGACTAGCAAGATTTATTGAGGGTTTTCAGGGTTGTTTTTTTTAATTCTTTCGAAATGATTACAAACAAATTAGTCAAAAGATAAGTAGCTGTGATAATGAAATTACATAAAAAAGCTATTTAAACAATTAAATAAATAAATCTCTATGAGAAGTCCATTAAAAGATGCCAAAGAGATAGTCAGATTAAAAACAAAACAAACGTGTCAACAAAAAAAGATTTCTGAGCAAAATAAAATTTTGGGGTTCTTGGCACATAAAATGAAGACACCAAGGAGTGTATAAAACAGAAAAGGAGAAAAGCAGTAGAGCATTTGTTATAAAAAAATTTGAAGCAAAGAAATTTGGGAAATATCAGAATCTGAGTTCCAGTCTTCACCCTAGAAGTTGTCTGGTTTTTTTAATCACATAGCTGAGAGAGCAGAAAAGACTGATCTTGTAATTAAGTGAGATCTATGAATTTGGATACTTTGTTAGTCTGTATTTGGTTGGAAATAACACGGAAGTCTGGAAATGCAAGAAAGCAAATGCAGAAGATCATGTTAATACATTTGTATGACTATTGTGGGTTTTCATGGGAATTTCTGGAAAAAACAAGCTTTTATTCTAATCACAAAACTGAGAAGTACCATACTGACACAGGTGGGGCAGCTCTATGCCACTCCCAAGCACAGTACGGCAGGCACATCCTGCCTTAGTCCACAAGTTTGGGCCGCCTGCTTGGAGTAGGATGGCCTATTCCGTAAACTCAGCAACAGTCTCTACAGTTAAATAAAAATAACAAACTCAGAATCTGACTGTTTGCGCATTTCAGTAAACAACCAAAACCTCAAAGGCAAATGCTTTGTTGTAGCGCTTGAAGGCAAGGCCCTCACCTGGCCCCTGGGTTCTGGGCCGGCACTGCAGACCTCCTTTTCCCTCTCGCTCATCTCTGACCCTGAGAAGAAGCAGGCAAGCCTTCTTAACTGGCCTACTGGCTCCAAACTGGTCCCTGTCTCCTCCTGGCCCTTCTAGAACTAAATATTGTTGGTATCCTGGCCTGAGCTGGAGCGGGTGTCAGGATGCTGATGCCTCCAGCATGGGGCAGAGAAAGCCTGCTAGACCCCATTACACATATCTTTTGAAATGTCATTAATCAGCTCAAGACTTTATCATATGGTGCTGCACCAGATTCCACAGTAACGAGTGTAGTATAAAAACCTAGATATATGGACCTAGAAATGTGACAGTGTTAAATTCTATTAGCAGTCATAGTAGAACAATGAACAATTTTAAAGTGTACACAACACTTTATTATATATGAAGAGGATTGAAAATAAACAAAGATGTCTGGAAATTTTAACAAACAAATCTTCAGAAATTACTGCTTCGTTAAGAATCAAAATACTAATGTTTGTGGGTTTTAGAACATGTTGTTATAAAATCCAATTTATGCTGCATTAACACAGTGGACAAGATCCTCAGCTCTATGCTGGACCCTTTGTAGTGTAATGCTGGTTTAAACAGACTTCCTTTCTGAAAACACATCTTGTTCTTTGCATTGCCCCTCCCCCACCCCCACTTCCCTATGGTCTGAGGTGCCCTCATTATGGCATCTTTTAGAATTTTCCAGCTTCCTTCCAATTTTCCTTCCTAGATTTTCAAGGTTTCTGCCATTACATCTCATCCACAAGATTCTCCAAAATGTGCTTTTCTGAAATCAGATACCCTTGTGCCACTGCATTTTGAGATCCCTCTTCTTGCTATGTTGATTGTAAGTATTTTTTGGATACTGATTCACCCCCTGGGATCCACACCACAGGAATGACAGGGACTGGAACAACAGGAGACAACAAAACTTTCAGAACCGCAAGTGAAATAAAAAAGCATCTATCTGCACTGGCAAACTGCTAGTTTCTCGGTGAGGGGCCAATCAATGGTTCAATTAAAATCAATGGCAAAATTTCCATTGACTTCAGTGGGATCAGGAATCGGCCCCTTATAGAATACAACTACACCTCTACCCCGATATAACACTGTCCTCGGGAGCCAAAAAATCTTACTGCGTTATAGGTGAAACCGCGTTATATCTGAACTTGCTTTGATCCGCCAGAGTGCACAGCCCCGCCCCCCCGGAGCACTGCTTTACCGCGTTATATCCGAATTTGTGTTATATCGGGTCACGTTATATCAGGGTAGAGGTGTATGTGGTATGGAAAAGCTCTCTTTCAATTTTGTTGGAAGTCAAAGACACAAAACATCCATGTCAGTTTTTACAAATCCCTTTTTGGGAAGACGGGTCTGTAGTAAAATATTTTAACCTCACATCACATTTATTTTGAAGCATACCATATTGGAGTAGGAACTTGGGTGATTCTTAGTATATATCACTAACTGTGAAATGACTATATGTTTTGTGATATAGCAAACAAATTTATTTTGATGGTTTTATTTGAAAATGTATATAGAATGAAAAACAAATAATAAATACCGGTAGATGGTTCTTCATGTCTCATTTCATGCTATCAAATGCGAAGTATGCAGTATCAACATTATATTTTTGTTACAAGTTTTCATGTGGAAAAGAAGATTATGATACTATTGAGACACTAATGTCCAGTATGTATTTGGCATATAGGAAAGTTGATTTGCGAGACTGAAGACAATAGCCTGTGTTTGTTTTGTATTAAATAGGAAATTCACTTTGGCTGCAAATAAAATTGTGCAAAATATTCAAACAAAATTCAAAATAAGTTTTGAAAGTTCTGTTGCAAATTAGAAATTGGTGGTGGATTGTTTGGTCCTAAAATGGGACAAAATCATCACTTATTTATCATTTTTACAAAAATTAAATGTGCTGGTTGCTTTACAGAAGAAAAAGAAAGACCTTGCAGTCTAATTGTAGATGTGATGCAATAAATGTGGCTAAAAAGCATTAGGGAACAGATAAGGTGAAGAAAGAACAGGGCTACAGCCACATGAGCACTTGGTGACTCAGACAGCATGTGAACATCTTCATGGTTCAGCTGAGGTATTTTATATATATCTATTATGTACCACATTCACATCTGGGATACATTTGCATAGCTTCATTGACCTCAGTTGACTTCAATGGAGTTACATTGATTTACTTTTGAACAGGTAGATTTTTTTTTTATTTTAAACTTGATTTCATTCCATGGGTTTTGAAAAGGATCAATTTTTGTTTATTTAAACTTTTGCATGCCAATTATAGAAGTGTTTTGCTTTAAAAAAAATTTCTTTTAATTTTTCTTTGCTTTTTGTTTTCCTTCCATCCCCTTTTTTTCTTTAACCCTTCTCTCTCCCTCATTTTTACCTTTTTCTCCTTTCCCCACAAGAAGGAGAAAGTAGAAAGTTAGAAGGGGGCAAAAAGGAAAAGAAGAAAATCAGTATACCAAAAATTAAAAGGGAATTTTTTTCATTTTCTAGTTTCATTACAAAAATCCAGAAAATTAAAAACAAACAAACAAAAAAGGCTGTTACCATCATTTCCAGTTTCAGAAAAAGGTAATTTTTCAAACAAAAAAGGTAATTTTTCAAACAAAAAAGATCTGGCCCTACAATTTTTATACTCTCACTTCTTGTAGATGATGCAGAAGATGTTAACCTTAGGAGGGATGTAAATAAAATGAGGCTAATGGCTTGGCATTGCAGAAATGGAAAGGCATTCCATGCATTGGGAGGAGCATTGGAAAAAAAACAGACAGGGTTTGGGGAGAAGCAGACAAATGGAACACTGATGTTGGCATCATTAGTAATGCAAAGAAGGAGGTGGTATATGTGATGAGTCTAGGTTGATTATGTAAACAGGATGAATGGGGCTTTGTAGATGAGTTTTTTTAATTGAGGCCAGAGTCAGGAACCCCATTTCCTGCAGCACTGAATGGTCCTTGGAATACCCCGATCAAAATCCTGATGTGACCTGATGCTGCTGACCTGATCCTGCTGAGTTTGGGAGTCCCAGCTTGTAGTGGGATAGCTCCAGGAAACACCAAATAACAGATTTTTCATTACTAATTACATGATACAATGTGTGAAATGACTGCCCAGCTAAACTCTTTTTTTCTTAGAAGTTGGTCCTTAAAGAAGATTTTAGAAAGTTGAACATTAATTTTCTGGAAACTATAATTATAAAATTAAACTTTGATGTGAGTTAGCATGTTGCATTCTGTATTACATTGGACTAAAATTAGTCACATTGTGTGCCATCAGACTGACATGATGTAACAGAAATATGCAAGCTGACGTGGCCCTGGTCATTGCCCTTTGAATGTTCTGAAAACAATTAAAATTTATATTTAACCCTGGTGCTTGAAAAGAATATTTTATCCAGGTATTCCTTTAAGGAAAAACTAATTGCAAAAATACCTAAGATCAAACATTTGGTAGAGTAAAGATTGGAAGGGAATCAAATAATTTACTGCCCACAGGTAACAAGCAAACCACCTGCATAACTGACAGCTGCAGATGTTCTAAAAAGCAGAGCAATGGCATCATGCCAGGATACACCTCCATCAGAAAGTGGTACTGTACTTCCAGACATAACACCAGGGCATTCTCCAAAAAGCTTGTCCAATTCTGTAACCTCACACCTGGAAATTTTCATCCAAGGCAAAAAATAAGGAGGCATTTGTTGCATATCCCCTTCTTCATGCCTCATTGGCCTCTTTTGCTAGGTGGTGCCATTCCAGATGCCCCTTTGCTTTTCTCTGTGCTGCTCAGTTAATGTTGACTTCCTTCAGAGTGGTGATAGTGAGGCTGCTTAAATGCATTTGAACATACCATTATTTGTAGGTACACATGTTTTTCTGATGTTGTCTGGCCCATCTCTTGTTTTCTATGATTTTGTTGCCAGAGAATGAGCCAGGTACTAAAGCTAACTAGGG
>NW_020664377.1:3714515-3728008 GCF_002925995.2 Terrapene triunguis
AAAAGCTGGACATGTCCGGGAAAATCCGGACGTATGGTAACCCTAAGCTAACACTTCTGCTGCTAACAGACTGATGTTCAGGAAGCAAACCTCTCCAGTATCCAGCAAGATTTCCAGTAAATTACTCTAGAAAGTTACAATTTCTCTCCCTGAATGGCATAACTGTTACTGACAGATTATATGACAGCCTAGATGTCAAAATGTTTTCCTTAAATGTGTACTTGCAGATGTTACAGCTGACAGTCAAGATTTTGAGCTCGGAATAAGTTTGCTTGATTTCTGAAAAATCATTGATCATTTAAGATTAGATTCAGTTATCTTTGAACAAAAATTGAATCTGAAACCAAAGAAAAGCAAGGCTGTTTAGATACATATTTTGCACCCCTTCTTTACATAGAAGACTTTTGAACAAGATTTTATTTAAAAAAAAATAGCAACAAGCATTCACAGAATAGGCTGTCCTTTTAAGGGCAAGCCTGAGTCCAACCTATCCCTGTTACAAATTCTGACTCTTTAGAGGGGGTCACATGACTGAGAGGTTCATGTGGTGGAAGGACTATATGAGGTTCCTCCTTGTCAGAAAGAAGAGAGATGCAGGATATGCTTTGGAGACTCTCCAGAGTGTGTCAGGAAGGAAGTCCAGAGGGACAGCTGAAGAGCTGGAGAATGCCCTCCAAGGAGGGAGTGATATTTGGGCTGAAAGACTTTGCTTTATCCCCAAAACAAATTATCAAGAGATGTACCAAGAACACTTTAATGATCAACTGTAGAAATGGACTGAACATAGCCTGACAGCACTGATGTCTCTTCACAAATAAACATTTTTTTGTAATTGTTGGTGTCTCTCCTGACTAGCTTTGACTTGTCAGAGAATTGTTTTTGTGAGCTGTTTGGTTAAAACATGTTGTTCTGCTCTGTTGACTTTCAGGTGTTCTATGGATAACATTGTTATTAAGTTTACTTTTTGTTGTTTGTTCAGCATGCTATTTCCATGGTATTGATTCAAATAATTCACAGCTAATATAAACATACAATCAAAATGTCCATATCATTGGAGACAGATTACATTAGGGAGTAATGTTAAAAACATCTTCAACTGATAGTCTCTAAATAACATGCAAATTATTTCTAAAAACTTTGAAACAAATTCAACCCAGGTGTAAGCAACCACATGTCCACTGATTTCAAAAGAGAGCTGCATTTGGCTCTGTACAGCAGGGCTCCATTTGTTTCTGTATCTTTTCACTTACCCTCTTTAGAAGATCTCTTCAATTCCCAAGTGTTTTACTATAAATTCTAGCTAGTATATTATAACCTTCTCAGATCACATACACACAGAAAAAAGTCCAAAATTCTGATATTCTGTTGAGCTGGAATCTTCCAGGTTTTTTTGCAATGAAATGTTGAGATCCATTATGCTAAACTTCACACCTTTAAGATAAAGACTGTACTTTAACAATGATGTTGTCATGATGGAGAGTGCGTGAAACCTTATTGAAGACGGTGAGCGTGGAGGGAGTCCAGCGGAGGGCAACAAAAATGATTAGGGGACTGGAGCACATGACTTATGAGGAGAGGCTGAGGGAACTGGGATTGTTTAGTCTGCAGAAGAGAAGAATGAGGGAGGATTTGATAGCTGTTTTCAACTACCTGAAAGGGGGTTCCAAAGAAGATGGATCTAGACTGTTCTCAGTGGTACCAGATGACAGAACAAGGAGTAATGGTCTCAAGTTGCAGTGGGGGAGGTTTAGGTTGGATATTAGGAAAAACTTTTTGACTAGGAGGGTGGTGAAGCACTGGAATGGGTTACCTAGGGAGGTGGTGGAATCTCCTTCCTTAGAGGTTTTTAAGGTCAGGCTTGACAAAGCCCTGGCTGGGATGATTTAGTTGGGAATTGGTCCTGCTTTGAGCAGGGGGTTGGACTAGATGACCTCCTGCGGTCCCTTCCAACCCTGATATTCTATGATTCTATGATAGCGCCCTTCACTCAGGATAAATGTAAGAGGCAGTTAAGCCCCATTTGGAATAAAATATCTGAAACACTAGGATCGATCATTCAAAACACAGGCCATATGCAAGGCTGGTCAGAAGAGGAGCTATACGGGCAGAGGGGTGTTCACTGATGACTGAATGCAAATGCAGGTAACTGGGTTATGTGTGTGTCTATGAGCAGAAGCAGACAGAGAAGGCAGCCAGAAAAACATAGGGAGCCAAAGAGACAGCCAGAAAAGCACAGGAAGCATGCCCCTCAGAGAAAGCCAAGAGAGTGAACTTTTGAGGTAGTGTGCTGTCTGGAAAGAGGCATGGAACTGTGAGCAAAGAAATTGCCTCTTGTTATTTGATTCCTGCTGTGTTCAGGGAAACAAGACTTTGTGATATTCTTTGTACATAAACAAGATTGCATTAAAAAAAAAACCAATCCTGACACCACCTCAATTTTTGTCTCCTAATGGAAACAATGCACAAGACCCCTGAGGCTAACTACTCAGGTCAAAAGGGGTAAAAAGTATGTTACAAAAAAAGATTAGATGTTTCCATAAACAAAACTTAGTTCATGCTAAAAGATCTCAAATAAAAACAGTTCACCAACTTCTATAATTTTGAAACAGATTTCCCTTTACATTTTTGTAAGCAGGATGTGAATGAGCTCTCCCCTGACATCTAGTGATGAGCTAGGGGAGAAGACTTCAAGAACAGACTGTGTTTGCATAGACACACCTACTCAGCCTAGGTGCACAGCATGATGGAGCTGCTTTGCCATAATGATCACTTTTGGCTGGTATAGGGTTACAAATCCCTTTAGTTGAGTGCAGGGGTAATGAAATGTTGTTATCCTTACTGTGTGAGTACAGGGCAGCAGAACTGTATTTAGCCTGCCCTGATTGAGGGGGTCACCCTAAACTGAACCTTACTCACTAAACAGGGGGTAAGGATGCCAAATCCCAGTAAAAGATAGTGGGGGTGGGGAAAGATGTTCCTACTGGGTGCTGTGACTTCTGTCCAAAGACTTTCCTTTCTCCAGTGTTTAAAAACAGTTAATTAGTCAGTTGAGAGTCATTGTTTCTGTTTAGTGACTGCCAAAGCGGAATGGCTGATAAGCTGGAGTCAGGACACTAGTGGAAAAAAAAAACAATGTACAGAACACTGTGGTACTGGCAGTGAGGTTTCCTGCTGCTCCATGAAATCACTGAGAGCTGAAATTACTAAAGAGCTGGGTGAAGCGGTGGAACCTCAGAACATGGCATTGCAGAAGTGGCAGTGAGCATCTAATAGTGACAGCATACAGCCAGCAACAGCAGAGAAAACCAGCAGCAGTACACAACCAGCAGGGGCAGAAAAAAGCAGTGGATGCAGTGGCAAACAGCCAGTTTTAGAAGCATACAGCAACCACAGAGACATTGCTTGACGCTTGCCCTCCCTCTCTTTCTTGGGTGGGAGGTGAATGCCTGTGAGCGCACCTCTGAACTCTGGGTCTTCGCTAGCCAACTGTGAGTGGGGTGCAGCAGAGGGAGACGGGAGTGATGTGTTAAAGGACATTCATTCGTCAGACTTTCCCTCTGTAAGGTAGGAAACAGGCAAAGGACACTGCCCAACACACTGTGGGGTTGGGTTTGCTTATGGTTACATGCTTTTGAATGTGGTTGTGGCATCTCCCCAAACTAATGCTTGGTTCCCTTTCCCTTTTATTAGAAGTTCTCTTTTGTTATACACAAACTCAGTGGTTGCGAGAGGGAAAATATTGCCTCTTAGGAATGCCCAGAGATGATAAATTTTCCCAGATAAATCGGTGCGGGCTCGAGGCGGTTCTGTTTTGTATTGTTAAGAGGAACCTCTAGATCAGGGGTAGGCAACCTTTCAGAAGTGGTGTGCCGAGTCTTCATTTATTCACTCTAATTTAAGGTTTCGCGTGCCGGTAATACATTTTAATGTTTTTTCAGAAGGGGTCTCTCTCTAAGTGTATATTATATAACTAAACTATTGTTGTATGTAAAGTAAACAAGGTTTTCAAAATGTTTAAGAAGCTTCATTTAAAATTAAATTAAAATGCTGATCTTACACCGCCAGCCTGCTCAGCCCGCTGGGTGGGGGGTTCAGGGCAGAGGGCTGGGTGTGTGGGGGGACTCGAGGTCAGGGCAAAGAGCTGGGGTGTGTGTGGAGGTGCAGGGCACAAGGCTGGGTGGGGGGGGGGTTCAGGGCAGAGGCCTGGGTGTGGGGAGGTTCAGGGCAGAGGGTTGGGTGTTGGGGGGGACTCGAGGTCAGGGCAGAGGGCTGGGGTGTGTGTGGGGGGTGCAGGGCAGAGGGATGGGTGTGTGTTGGGGTGGGGAAGTGCAGGGCAGAAGGCTGGGGTGCTCGGCTCGTGGGGGTGCTCCCAGCCCCCTGCCCTGAGCGGCTCATGGCAGGGGGCTGGGAGGGATATGACCTGTTCCACCCCCTTCCCCCAGGCTCCATCCCTATCTCTCTCTGCCTGCTCTACGGAGCAGCGAGCATGCTGCCTCTCGGCTCTGCTCCTCTGGGGGGAGGAGGAGAAGGGGCCGGAATGCACCACGTTGTGCGAAGAAGCGGGGGAGGAGGGAAGCTTGGTCCTGCAGCAGCCAAGCTTCCCCTTCCCCCGTTTTTTCTCACAGCATGGTGCATTCCAGCCCCTCCGCCCCTCCTCCTCTCAGTGGGCAGCAGCGTGCCACTCAGAATCGGCTCGTGTGCCGTGTTTGGCACGCGTGCCATAGGTTGCCGACCCCTGCTCTAGATATTGAACCCAGATCCTTGTTGCTGCCCAACTCCACCTGGGAAAAGGGTTACATTTTTATTTTCTGAACTTATTTAGTTTTATTGTATTTAGTGAATTGCAAGATATTAAGTAATATATTATTCATATCAATCTGAATTTGGCCAATCTAGGAAATCTTAAATGTTTTCCCAGATGTAATTCCACTGATTACGTATGAGGCATTAGATTGTATTCTCCTTTTATTTTACATACCTTTGGGGCTGATTCTGATCCCAAAACAGAATTAATCAGAAGTAACATTGCTAATGTGAACAGAGTTACTCTAGGATAAGGCTGTGCCTACACTTAAACCATTACAGTGGCACAGCTGCTCCTCTGCAGGTAACGCTTCAGTGTCGATACACACTATAGCAGGGATCGGCAACCTTTGGCACACAGCCCGCCAGGGTAAGCACCCTGATGGCCGGGCCGGCTTGTTTACCTGCCACTTCCGCAGGTTCGGCCGATCGCAGCTCCCACTGGCCGCAGTTTGCCCCTATTGACTGCCGCCCCCATTGGCCTGGAGTGGCGAACCGCGGCCAGTGGGAGCCGCGATCGGCCGAACCTGCGGACGCGGCAGGTAAACAAACTGGCCCGGCCCGCCAGGGGCTTTCCCTGAACAAGCGGCGGCCCGACTTTGAGAAGCACTGCCCTAGGCAATTTATTCCAGTGCTTAACCACTCTGACAGTTAGGAAGTTTTTCCTAATGTCCAACCTAAACCGCCCTTGCTACAATTTAAGCCCATTGCTTCTTGTCCTATCCTCAGAGGTTAAGAAGAACAATTTTTCTCCCTCCTCCTTGTAACAACCTTTTATGTACTTGAAAACAGTTATTATGTCCCCTCTGTCTTCTCTTCTCCAGACTAAACAAACCCAATTTTTTCAATCTTCCCTCATAGGTCATGTTTTCTAGACCTTTAATCATTTTTGTTGCTCTTTTCTGGACTTTCTCCAGTTTGTCCACATCTTTCCTGAAATGTGGCACCCAGAACTGGACACAACACTCCAGTTGAGGACTAATTAGTGAAGGGTAGAGAGGAAGAATTACTTCTTGTGTCTTGCTTACAATACTCCTGCTAATACATGCCAGAATTATGTTTGCTTTTTTTGCAATAGTATTACAATGTTGACTCATATTTACTTGTGATCCACTACGATCCCGGATCCCTTTCCGCAGTACTCCTTCCTAGGCAGTCATTTCCCATTTTGTATGTGTGCAACTGATTGTTCCTTCCTAAATGGAGTACTTTGCATTTGTCCTTATTGAATTTCATCCTATTTACTTCAGACCATTTCTCCAGTTTGTCCAGATCATTTTGACTTTTAATCCTATCCTCCAAAGCACTTGCAACCCCTCGCAGCTTGGTATCATCCACAAACTTTATAAGTGTACTCTCTATGCCATTATCTAACTCACTGATGGAAGATATTGAACAGAACCAGAACCAATCCCTGCAGGACCCCACTCGTTATGCCCTTCCAGCGTGACTGTGACATGACAAACAAACAACAAAGATGAATAGAACAGTTTGCAATTCTCTGAGCTATTGCTTCATATTTGGACATTCATCTTCCCCAGGCCCACCCCTGTTCCACCCAGGGTCCTCCCCATTCTGTGCTCCCCACTGCAGCCCTGCAACCCCTTTTGCTCCTTTCTTCTCTCCCCCCTCTCCACTGCAGCCCTAAGACCAGAGAAGGTCTGTCGGTGCCACAGCCCTGGGCCACAGCAGGGAGTGAGAGCTCCTCCAGTCTCAGGGCTGCAGCCAGAGTCTGGGCTCTGGGGCTTCCCCCGCCAACACCCACGCTTCTGCAGTGGACCAGGGTCGGGGCGCTGAAGCTTCTCTCTCTCACCGGTGCTTCTGCCGGAGAGCAGGGTCGGGCATGGGGACTTCCCTTGCTGCCCCGCGGCTTTTGCCGGGGACGGTGTGTGTGTGCATGCTGGGGCTTCCCCCGCACGGCAGCTTCTGCCAGGGATGGGGTTGGGGACCTGCTGGGTGGGGGGTTCCCCCGTCCGGCGGCTGCTGTGGAGTGGGGTCAGGGCAGAGGGGCTCTGGACTTTCGCCCCAGCTGTGGATTGACTTTCGCCCCAGCTGTGGATTTTTTCCAGGGCCCCCCAGTTG
Organism: Terrapene triunguis; assembly: GCF_002925995.2. NCBI lineage: Eukaryota > Metazoa > Chordata > Testudines > Emydidae > Terrapene > Terrapene triunguis. The sequence goes on from NW_020664377.1 coordinate 3,721,401, forward strand.
GCCGGGGTCCCTGGGCACAGGCCCCGTCAGCCCAGTGGCTATTCCGCCACTGGCAATTACCTATTTAAAAAACAGGAATTAAATCTTCAACTGACTCTAGGGACATTTTTGATTTTGTAATGATTTGGGTACTTTGTCCTCTGTTTATCCACAGAACACGTACATGAACAGCAGCAGTGTAAACTTCTCCATGCTGACTGCCAATATGCCTTGGTCTTTTTCTAGATGCACCAATAGGAGGAACAGTTCAGTATCCATGCCCATTCAAATCTCGGATGTTTCTACTTACCCCACTGACAATGGTGCCAGATGTACCCATGTTTTTTGTGATGTCGATACTTATCTATTAAGGCCCCAGTCCAGCAAAGCAGCTAAGCGCATGCTTAACTTTAAGCACATGAAGTCAATGGGACTAGCATAAGTGATTTCCTGGATCAGGTGTTAAAACATCAAACTGGGACCTTCAACTCATTTCATTATAGACTACCAAGAAGACATTAGTTAATAACAAACTTTGGTTATGGTGACCTGAGTTGGATTCAAACTACTGACTGAAAAGTGAAAAAGCTCTCTAGCCTCCTTACAAATCCCCTACCCTGCTGGTCTCTTGATTCACAAAAGAAATAGTGAAGAAACTGCTCCCTTCAACATTTAGTCATGGCTGAGGGAGCTCTGGAAAATTCTGCCCACTTCTAGGGAAGCAGCTTCCTGAAATTTTCTCTGAGTCCTAGTGCCAATTTGCCATCATATAGCTTTCAATTTGGGACTACATTTCCAAAGAAGTATTACATTTAATCTTCCCTCAACCAGGTAAAAAAGAATGAGGGCTTCTCTTTTGAATGAAGGAAATTGCTAAAAGAGAAATATATGCATGCTAACTTTGTGTATTGGTGAATTTATATTCAAACAAATTAACAAAACTAAATGACATAAACAGTCAAATAGAATACAAATCATACTTAGAGGCCTTGAAAACATAAGGGAGGAGAAGTTTTAACACTGGAAGCTTTCCCAGTCCCTCCCAAATTAGTTTCCCCCTGGTGAAAGTCCCAACTGTTAACTGAAAAGTGGCTGGCCAGCCTTCAAAGAAAAGAGACAAACTAGGAGAGGAAAAACATTGTTTATTTCATACACATTAAAGTGGAGAAAAGAAGGAGTTTGATTGCATCATCCCTGTCAACCCCAGGAATTAGTTGGGAGAAAAGATTTCTCCTAGTAAATATCGCCACTGGCATATTTTCAGTTCCATTAGGGGCAGCTGATCCAGCTCTCATTAATGTCAATAGAGAGGCAGTGGAGTACAGCCAGTTGAGTTCCATAGTAGAATCCATCTTCTCATAGTAGCAATTTTATGAAGGAAATAACCAGATGCTGGTTCAGTCTTTTTACAGGATTTATGTCATTTCTTAATTAATCTTTTCATCTTTCAGACATTCACATACAATGAACAAACTCACACATTTTGGCATGATCCCATCCTTATTCATTTTGACTCACATTTCATAACTGATGGGATGCCACCCTGTTTTGAAAATTTGTGAAATGAAGGATGCTAAAATATAGGAGGAGATATTGTAACTACTTTTAATTACAGCAAAGAGAAAAGCTACATTCCCTGCAGCAATAATCTCAAAATCTAAACATATATTCTAAGCATCATGTTTTATTCTATTTGAAATACCCTCAATCTTATTGATTGCTGTAAGGGAATCTTGAGCTGTATTGAGACCTGGATAGAGAAGACTCAACCTCTTTGTCAAAAAAGTCCATACAAGCAATGTAGGACTGCCTTTGTATTATGCAACTTAAAAACCTTTAGAAGGATTATATATGCCTACTTCTGTACATGATAAAAACATACTCAATACTGTACCACTTACAGATTTAAAAGGGAACTGGAAAGAAAGATCTAGCTATTCCATTCTAGAATTTGAATTGTTAACCCCTTCAACCAGATCAACTTTTAAAGTGAAGATTTTGTAGTTTGAGATGCCTGTGAAGATAGTTATCTAACAAAACAGGAAACGCACACAAGTTTATGTAGGAGTTTTTAAGAACAGTAATACATTTCTAAGGTATTTTCATGAAAAGATGTCATCAGAGCACTAAATTAGGCATGAGCTTAAGAAGATAGCGTTTAAAAGACTTGTTCTATGTAACAACAGATAATGCTGCACCCTAGATAACATTGCAACTCTATTCCTGCACTTATAAAATTACATAAATGAGATACCCAGCACATAATTTGCGAGTGCCACATAACACTCCTCCTTTCAAATATTTCAAAGAAATAGATCCAAACTCCTGTTGCAGATTCATTTTTGAAGCAGTGTGGGTTATAGGGGAGCTTAAACAATCGCTGCCGTTTTGTACCTGTGATGTGGAAACATAGTAGGCTCCAGCACTATATTAATTTTGTTTAAAAAAATACACACAGTGCTAGCTTTTTTATCCTAGAAGAATGACTGGCAAGTTTCCTAAAATGATGGGCAAGAGAGCTAGTTTTTACCACAAAGATGATTAAGACAACATCCCTCATATCATGTGAGAAAGCTCTTTAAATATATCACATACAGAAATATCTGTGGTGCAACCATTTTTGAAAAATCATATCCATATTTTTAACAGAAAAAAATGTGAAACCAAAGCACACCATATCCACATTAGTTTGTAGAGATACTTATGAAGGAATAGTTACTTGTTCACTCATGTTTTTTTGCACCAAATACATGCCTTATTTCAGAAAGCGATTTATGATTAATTGCTTCATTCAGCTGTGCCTCCTCGGTTGGGGGGTGGGGTCTGGCCCCCAGGATCAACTTCCCTATATCTAACTGAAAACAGTCCCTCACTGGGTATGCTCTCCAGTCTAGCCAGTCAAAAACATGATGGAAAAATGAATCTATGGAAGTGTTGGGAAGGGCCTCTTCTAGGGACAAGAAGGTTCTTCAGTTTTCATTCTTCACTTTTTGGCTTCTTTGTTGAGACTGCCAACAAGTATTGTCCTTTCACTGTTCTTTGGAATGCAGAAAACTATCCACTAAGATAGCGGTTCTCAAACTTTTGTACTGGTGACCCCTTTCACACAGCAGGCCTCTGAGTGTGACTCCCTTTATAAGTTAAAACACTTTTTTTTATATTTAACAGTTATTATAAATGCTGCAGGCAAAGTGGGGTCTGGAGGTGGAGGCTGACAGCTCACGATCCCCCACATAATAATCTTGTGACCCTATGATGGGTCACGACCCCCAGTTTGAGAACCCCTGCACTAAGAAGTGGACTTAGATCACCAACTAATTTCACACAGGTTATTGAATAGACATCAAGACTAGAAAAACTTTTGGTCAACACAGATGTTGCTCAAGCAAATTAGGCAGGTGAAAGTCTCTTCATCCTATCCAATAAGAAATCAGTCCTCCTGTATGTAGCATGTCTAAGAAACAATTGATAAAACTATTTATCTCTGAAATTTCACAAAATGCATAAAATACAACTATTCTGAATAATTTGCAGTACCAGAATCCTTGGTTTTATATGCTTACTTGGAATTCTGAGCATGGGTTTCAATATTTTTCATAAAAAAGGCCATTTTATTTGAAATTTCTATGGCTTAAGTAGCTTTTGCATAATTTCTATTGACAAGTAGCATAATGGTGGAAACTATTGATTAACTTATAATATGTGCACAATTTTCAAAACTATGCATTATCACAATTCATATCTCAGTTTCTTTAGCACTAAACAAAAATATTTCAGATACTACCCAGTTTTAAATCAAGCAGATCAGAAAAAAATAACTAACATATAGAGTATATGATTCTGTCAGCAATCTAAATAACTGAGTTGTTATTCTAATTCTATAATTGAAGCATTCAGTATATTTTCAGGATGTAAATTAAAAGTATATAAATATATTACTTTTAGGAAGATTTAAATTGTTTTTATTCTGGTCCTATTAAGTATTCCATGGGGTAAAAAATGACATACTATCTATTACAGCTGATCAGAAAACAGATTTTTTGTCCCACAAAAATTTTTAAGATTTTTACAAACAAACAAATCCCAAATCAGGATGAAAAGCCAAAAGTTCAAAATATCTCACAAAACAAAATTCTGAAACAAATTTTGTTTTGGGTCGATTGAAACATTTTATTTTGATTTTGACCCTTTTTTAACGCGCACATGTACGCACACACACAAAGTAAATTTTTAAATGAAAAGTTGTTATGAATAGAAAAATCAAAATGTATTGTTCCAAAAATGTCAAATGGGATGACTGGACATTTTCCAAACATTTTTTTCCAAAACAAAATTTCATCAAAATTGATGTAATTTTGTGAAAACTTTTGGTTTTGTCAAAATAGCACTTTCCAGCAAAATACTATTTTGACAATTTTCTGACCAGTTTTACTATCTACATTGTTTCAGTCTGAGGACTGAAAAATCTAACCTTCACAGATGGTCTAAATTATCATTATGTTGATAAGCAAGGATTAGTCTACTTCAGACAAACATCTTTCAGGTTTTTTGTAATTACTTCTGCATATCTGTTACAAATATTTCCTCTACTATAAGCAAATCATAATATTGTTTGAACTCTTTTAAAGTGCTCTGGAAAGGAGAACAAAAATCTTGGATGTACAGTAAGTTACTGAAATGAATTTAGTGTGGGGTTTTATTTTGAGAGAGAGAGAAAAAAGAATGTAACTCTATAATTTTAAGCATAAGAATTTAACCTGTTAGTGTCATTCCATCTTGGATTGACTTAATCCACCAGTGACCCAGGAAAAGAGATGCTGAATCAATTCCCAGACAATCTTTCTCCAACTAATCTGCTGTCCAGTTGTATTAATTTACACATCACACTTTCAAGTGTCCTATTAGTCACACTAGATATGGGAAACTATATAGTTAATTGTATTTACTGTTTTTTCAGGAATTTCAAACAGTATTACAAAGTCATACAAAGTACAACTCTACCTCGATATAACGCTGTCCTCGGGAGCCAAAATATCTTACCACGTTATAGGTGAAACCATGTTATTTCGAACTTGCTTTGATCCGCTGGGTGCGCAGCCCCATCCCCCGGAGCGCTGCTTTACCACGTTATATCCGAATTCGTGTTATATCGGGGTAGAGGTGTACTTTTCTACCCTTTTTATAACAAATTAAGGAAAAAAGTATATTGTAGAAATATATTAATTAATTTGGGATATCGAAACTAAAAGTATTGACAATCCATTACTATAATATACCAGGTATAGTCATTAACTCTATTGGGTTATTATTTCAAACTTCTGGTTGTCCATTCTTTTGAGGCTGGGGGAAAGAAAAATATTTTTTTATCATGTCTATTAGAAAAAAGAATGTACAGAAATGTGGCATATGATTGGACGAGACAAGCAAAAGTCAAACTCACAATAACATCAGCAGCATTTTCTAATGTCCCATGTCGCCCCCCCCCCAGCTTTCTAGGCATGTAGAACTGCTGAAATATGTACATACAGCAACATAAGAAGTGTTAGTCCCATATTTGTAATAGATCACAGAGTTTGCACCCAGTTCAGCATTTAGTTGGTGACCGCATATTTTAAGTCAAGCTGACAATTGTGTCTTTTCACTATTTTCAGAAATCAAGATTATGGTAAACCAAACAGTATGATTTTAAAGAACAGACTAACTAAAGAAAAGACTCCTCTTTCCTCCATTAGAATCCTTGTCCACATTTCTGGAGAAATTTTCCCATGAAACACTTGCCAAAAAATACTTAGAGTTAAATTTTGCCTTGAGCTTTGCAGGGCACGAACTGGCATCTTCTGTTTCCTCACTGAAGGAACTAGCTTTATCTTTACCTTCCGCAGCAGGTCTCAAGTTGACAGAGTCACATTTTTGCTCTTTTAGTTGTGTCTTTTTTTGCCTTGCTAGTGTCAAGATCTGTTCCTCATTACACAAATCCAACATTTTAAAGATAACCATAGTTCAGTTATCTTGTTGTCACACAGTTTTCCTTGGGAACTACAAAACACATTCTACCCTGATACAGCTATCCCCTGTCAAGTCCCAACATATCTGGGGTCCAATTTTCTAGACATCAGATCCAGTTTTCTCCAGGTGCCTGATTATCATCTCACTCCAGTGTAAAAAAAGGAGTGATTTCACTGAAGTCAGTGGAGTTACACCAGTATAAAACTAGTATGAGAAGAGAATCAGTCTCTGCAAGTTTCTAAGAACTTGCTTTTGCAGCTGTTATTCCCATTAATAGTTCTACTGACTTTAGTGAAACTACTCACATAGGAAGAGGTCATAAGACTAGGCCTCATATTTGTGCTCATGTTTGGTGTTTCAACTTAACAACTGTAATAGCCTGTACTATGAAAGTGTGGATATGGTCTGTCATAACTATAAAGGGAAGGGTAACAGCTCTCCTGTGTACAGTGCTGTGGAATCCCTCCTGGCCAGAGACTCCAAATCCTTTTACCTGTAAAGGGTTAAGAAGCTCGGGTAACCTGGCTGACACCTGACCCGAAGGACCAATAAGGGGACAAGATACTTTCAAATCTTGGGGGGGGGGGAGGCTTTTGTGTGTGCTCTTTGTTTTAAGGGGTTGT